>NW_005187475.1:540650-548160 GCF_000239375.1 Pundamilia nyererei | reverse complement strand
AGGGAGAAGGAGAAACTTCCTGGAGCCCAAAATGCCCCAATTTTTAGATATCTACATGATAGTACAGACACAGATTTCTTAGAAGTTTTGCTTTTCCATCATGTTTTTAGCTCACTGGTTACAAAGGTGTTTAAATTGATTAAAATTAAATTGATTCCAATTATTATTGACTCAGAATAGTGGTCCATGTATTGCTGTGATACCAGCAGCCATGTAGAAAACTGACTTGTGAATATTCATATTTAAGAAACTGGCAATAGTGATTTTGTTAACAAGAAAGGCTTTTTTGCTCAGAACTGATTGGTTTATGGGTGTCTGGGAAAATAAGCCTTACTTTCATAAGACTGCATTTTTAGTTATGTTTTTGGCAGAATTTCTCTCAGGAAAGCTTCAACATTTCATTTGAAGCTCCAGTGTGCGCCTGTCTGTGTGTGTCTGATGCTTGGCCTCTGACAGCAGCCAAGTCATCTCTCTCAGAGAGACTAGCCAAGTGAATACGGACAGCCAGTGATGTGTAAACTGTGTCCTGCCACAGGCGACTTTAAAGCCTGCCTTATCAGTGGGTTATACATATATGCTGAGCTCAAAGGAAAACTAAATATACACACACCAGTATTTTGGTGAATTAACTCGAGTCTTTGCTTTAATCTGTGCTAAGTACAGTAGGAGGTTTGGTAGTACATATGAAGATAAGGAAGTACACACATGCACAGAAACATCAGAAGACACATGAAAGTATAGAAATTTTTATTTTAGGAAAAAAAAATCCATCGTATGTTGTTTTTTTCTTTACGTTTCTTTGAAGCTGTTTAATATAATCTAAGTTGTAGCTCGTTTGTGCAAATGACTGTTTTTTTTTTTCCTTTGATGCTTTTGATGATATGTTTTCCCTCTTCCACCAGACCCAGTGAAAAGCGCAGGGAGCTTTCCTGTAGTTTAATATTCTTCAGGCTGCAATAGGTTTCTGCTCAACCACTCTGCTCAGAATTATGTATATATGTCTTATTCAGTTTTGAGAGTGTGGTAAACCATGTTTTATCTTTGCAATCATAAATTCTTTTTACATTTTGTTTTGCTTTGAATACTACAGATAGTATTTGTCATATTATCTGTAGTGTTTGTAGTTGAATAGTGTTATATTGTTATTATGTGTTAGGATTTGATCAATCCATGACGTGCACAAATGCATTCACAATGGTCTTTAAAAGCAAATACATTTTTCTCTCTAACAGCTTCTGTATCTGTTTTACTTTCCTCTCTTCAGTCCTTCCTGTACTTGGTCAACCTCCTCTCTTCTTCCCAGTCGGTGTGGGAGTTGCTGGGCCGGCAGCCTTTGGCCAACAAAAGCGAATACACCCTGAGGGAGATGCCAACCTCCATACCTGTAAGCGTTTTTTTTCTTCTTTTTTTCCCCACACACTGCAGTTCTTTTTTCATCCATCTGAGGGCATGTTTGCACTTTTTATTTGGCCTCCAAACACCACCCACACATTTGTTTTACTTCAAACGCATTCAAATAAACCCCCCTCACACTGAGACTGATATATGTTCTCCACCTTACACATTGTAAATTCCCACACTGTTTTCGTTTTGCACCCTAACCGCTGCATTCTTGTTCAAAGCCTCTCATTTTACTCCACAGGATTTGATTGACAGACTGATTGCCGTGAATTCGGATGTGAAGATTCATTCTCTCTTCCGCTACGAAGAGAGTCACACATTCGGCCTGAGGTGGGATTGATATATTTTTTTTCATATTACTTAACATCAGTGGGGAAGCACACGATATCGGATTATCACCTGGTGACTGCACACACACTTCAGCCTCTGGCAATAGGAGACTGGCATGGTTCTTTATACTTTGATTACCCAGCATTGAAAGGCTGATGAAAGGATTTCTCTGGATAAGAGAGAAATAAGCTGGGCTGTGTGTGTGTGTCTGTGTGTGTGCTTGTGTATTTCTATGAGAGCAGTGTGAGAAGGGTGGTGAAGGAGTTGAAGAAATTTCTATAAAACGAAAAGGTGTTTCAGATTTGATTTTAGTTTTAAGGTTCAAAGTAGAGATTGGCTTGCAGTAAAGGCTGAAGTTAATACTGAAATACTGAGCTGAGAGGATTTAATAATGCCAGAGAAAATCTGCATTTTGTATCTTATGGGCTAGGTATGCAATACAACAAAGATGTGTTGTAAATGTGTGTGAGGAGAAATAAAGCAGTGTGTCTGAGCTAAAGAATGCTTTGGTCGTTACATACCCTGGTACATGCATGTCTTTGCACAGTCCTCCGATGGCAGCTGTGCATCCCTTTTCCTTTTTAAAAGCTTTGTGAATCACAATAGCTTCAGCTTGTTTGGAGTTTCGCTGACTCACTCTGTCTGTGCCTGTCACTCAGCCCACTCCTGCTAACATCCTGAAGCAAACTGAAAGGAACAAGATGCTCTGTTCATTTACCACCTAGACTGATGGAGTAACTGACAAACTCTGTGCTCTTCAGTGGCTTGTTAAATTTGGTAAATATAGCCCTTTGCCTATAATCTGCCATGCTATTATTTAGTTACTAGAGTACTTGCTTTAAATCAGTGACTCTCAAACGTTTTCTGGTCTGCCCTACTGCAGAAGCTAAAAAACTTCAAGGCTTTTAATCAGTGAGCCAAAAGAATACACGTAAATGGTAAATAGTCTGGTTCTTATATAGTCCTTTTCTACAACTCTACAACTCATTCACCCATTCATGCAAACAGTTCTATACTTTCTATGCATTGCAACTTGGAGTTAGTATCTCGCCCAAGAATATTTTTGCCTGCAAAGTGGAGCAGCCAGGGTTTGAACCATTAACCTTCCAATTAATAGATTAACTGCTCTCCCTCCTGCAATAAAGCCAGCCATGTAGTACAATGTGTAGTATTGAAGTTTAATTTAAGTAAAATAATATCCAGGATTATAGTTATTTAAGCTGCTTTCACTTCAAATTTCTGCTCTGCTCCACTTTTGGGGCCTCCCCCACAGTTTGAGAACCACTGCCTTAACCAAGCAACATCTGGAAAAATGTCCTATGTTATTTTGTGCGCCTAAAGAGAGCAAGCTCAGTGTTCTTTGAAGTTATGCTCATTAATTGTTAATTAATTGTAAATGTTTGCTTGAGAAATTTGGACAGTAAAAAAAATCGATTCAATCATCAAAATATCTCTAATATAGGAAGTAAAGGCATCTTAGGTAGTAAAGGTTTAAAATATACACACACACACGCACACACAAACAATTGAACCCAGAAGGCTCATTACTAACACATCATCACCTACAATGTGACTGCTTCTGTTTTCATTCGATCTTCTGATTATCCTTTGCCTGAAGGGATATGACAGCGTGGTACATGAATTGTGCTTTATTGATCCCAGAGGGGAAAATTGCATCACTAAAGCAGCATTTACACAGGAGGACACTCCTCTGATTAATAAAAAAAAAAGTGTATAAAAGACAGAAAAAAGTAAGAATAAGAAGCATAAAAAGTGGCAGATGAGCATAAAAAAAAGTTTTATTATATTGTTAGGGCAAAATATATTTAATACAGATATAGTGCAGTATACACATTATTTATGTATAAAATACACGTGAAAATGTCAGCAAAAGCATGTGAGAGGCATTTGAGATAAACAGAATAAAACCATGTGTGAATAAGGGAGAGAGTGAGCTTTTGATAGTCATTATGTAAATGCAGTCTTTTTAGAATTTCCATTTAACAGAAGAATACATATATTATATAAAGTGTTTTCGAATGTCTTCTGGTCATGTCATTGCAATGGCTGATTTTCTTCATCATTAAGTTCTGATCAGTAAAGAAGCAGAAATGACAGCTCAAGTTTTATGTGATATCATGTAGTGTGGTTTGGTTAGATTTAACTGATAGTGGCTTAGCAGCAGTTAATCTACAGCTACGACTGCATGAGATCACAAACTGACACCCGTTTGCTTCAAAGCTGCTGGAAAAAAACATTTATCTCATTAAAATGGGTTTATATAGGATTTTTGTTAGTTACAGTAGGAATCTGATGTATCTGTGTTTGCTCACCTAGTTTCATATTAATGGAGAGAAAGATGATATCAACAAAAAAATGTAAATAAAAATGTTATTATCATTGAGAGAAATCAATATTTGATCCCCAAGCAAAACATGATTTAGTACTTGGTGAAGATACCCTTGTTGGCAAGCACAGCAGTAAGATGTTTTCTTATATTTGGTCAACAGGTTTGCACACATCTCAGTAGGGATTTTGGCCCACTTCTCTTTACAGAAACTCTGTAAATCCTTTAGGTTTCTTTGCCATTCCATGACCTTAATGACTTTGTTTTTGAACTCCTTTCTTGCCTTGGCGGTATATTTTGGGTCATTGTCATGCTTCAAGACCGATTAATGACCCATCTTCAGTGTTCAGGCTGGGAGAATGAGGTTCTCATCCATGATTTTTCAGTACATGGCCCAGCCAACTGGCTTCTCAATGCAGTGAAGTAGTTCTGTGCTCTTAACACAAAGCAGTCCTAAAGCATAATGTTTCCACCTCCGTGCTTGACTTTGGGGATGGTGTTCTGGTCACAATCAGCATTTCTCTTTCAACTCCACGGATCGAGTTGATGCCAGAGAGCTCAATTATGTTTTCATCTGACTGCAGCACATCCTCCCAAGCCTTCTCTGAATCATTTAGATGTTCACTGACAAACTTAAGGCAGACCTGTACACATGCTTCCTTGATCAGGAGCACACAGTCAGTGTTGCAAGATTTCAATAGCGTATTACAAATGGAGCTACAGACCAAGAGTAATTTAAAGTTGATTTATGTTTTTTTCCATTTTCAAATAATCACACCAACAGTTGTCACCTTCTCACATGCTGTAGGTCTTGTAGCCCATTCCAGCCTTATACAGGCCTTGTCCCTGATGTTTTTTTGAGCCGCTCTTTGGTCTTGGTGGAGAGGTTGGCATGGAAGAAATTGATTCTGTCGAGTTAAGAAGCGAGTTAAGATCAGGAGTATCTGTGATTGATTGGTTGTAATTCATGTGCTACATGGCCACACAGCCAGTCTGGAGCCAGAATTTTGTCTGGGTTGTAGGGGATCAAACATATATCTAATTCAGTGACATGCTCAATCAATTTGTAACTTTCATGTAATGTGTTTTTTCTAGCTTTTTGTTCATATTCTGTTTCGATCTATTAAAATGAAACTACCATACAAATTATATCATTCCTTTGTAGGTGAGCAAACGTACAAATTCATCAGAGGATTACATAAATACTCACTGTCACTGCACATAAAGGTAACTAAACATGGGCTATAAGCACCAGAATCCAGCAAGCTGAGTCAGGCTGATGCTACTACAACAGGATTGTGGGTGTGTAGAGCTGATGGCAGCTGGATGGGAAGGGCTCCTGTTATAGTCACTGCTACAACGCAGAAAGAGCAACCTTTTGTTGCTGTAGAGAGGAGATATAGACCATACTACAGCTGTTTAGAACACACATCTGTCACAGAAACTAGGGGCAGGCGCCAGTGCATCATGCGGGTATTTGAAAGTTGTCCTTATATATATATTGGCTTACATTGTTACTGACACACTAAGTCTGGGGTGACAAACCCATATTATTTTATAGGCACCATGCAGCTCAGGTGTGCTGGATGAATAAAATCACTGCAAACCATAATAAAAGGTTTAATTTATTTTGCTATTAGCAGATAATAAAAACACATTCTGAAAATATTCCAATTTAATGATCCATGCATTTACAAATCATGTTCAAGCCCAGGCAGAAATATATCTTATTAAAGGGGTTCATAAAATAAACAAAAGCAAAATAGAACATATTTATGATAAAAAAAACATTTTTTAAAAAATATGTTTCTATATGTTCATATTAGATGTTCTCAAACCTTTAGTGTTTAGCATGGATTTGATTACTTGCCCAATTACTGTGTGGTGGACAACAACGCCCCCTGCAGTGTAAAGATAATTAAGCTCTGCAGGCTATTCTGAAAAAAAAAAAACTAGTGACAAGAATGTCTGACATGTACATTAATTCACAACACGATTAATTAGTATATTATGCATGTTATGTATTGTTTATGCACTTGTGAATGTCCCTAAGTGTGTATTTCCCATTAGCTGCAGGCAGTTCGTCATAGCATTAAGTTATATAATTACTGGTTTTGCCACCTTTATCTTTTTTCTGTGACTCTTTACAAGGAAGCTATTAGATTCCCTCCAGATATCGAAGGCAAATTTCTTGTTAAAATTTTAATCCTTAAAAGCCCTTGTTGTCATGGCTGGATTATTAAAAAACAAGACTATCCCTCGGTCTAACATTCATACACGATGTGCACTGGTTGTGTTTTTAATAATGTAGCTGCAATAATAGAGTTTTTTCTTTTTTTCAAACCACACAGCAGACTTTATGGGTTCTTCATTGTGGATAGTATTAGCTTTTCTATGCATCAGGTGCACCTGATGGTGTTTTATCTGCTCCGGGTAGCTTTTCTTGCATAAATAGAGTTACAAAATACAGCAATAAAAAGTTATGGACGACTGTCTAAAGCTCAAACTAGACATTTAGATGTTTTGTTTTTTCAATTTTGAGACACGCAGTTTTATTTTTTTTTCCTCTCAATTAAAGAAAAACAGACAACCGGGCAAACAACTGGCTGTCTGATTTAAAAAAAAAAAAAAGTTAAATAGATATCCCGAAAGAACATTCACTTAATTTTGTTCTGAGCTCGTTATCAATAGCAGAGAGTGATTATCCTCAGCAGCACCTTTCGCCTTCTGCCTTGTATTCATGAGGTTTATTCATGAGTTTCTTGTCATGCAAACCTTATGTAAACCTTCAGATGAGAAATAGAAACTCTGCTTCACCTGAGGTCAAACGCAGACATATTACCACCTTGTGTGATTATGTGGCCACAGTCGATGAGAGTGTGAGGGGAGCCAGCCTCATTAATGTGCTCAGGTGTTGATATATCACGTATGCCACATAATGAATAATAGATAACACCTTCAGGTGGTTCTTCTATTTTTTTCCAGTCTCTTCTGGATATCCATTCACTTGAAAGGAACATATAAAAAGTTGTTTGAGTTTTGTTTAACATTATTATGAGATGTTGAGAAATGTGCTCATTGTGGTATATTTTATGGAGGTTCTCTATTTTTAGAAGCAGCATATTTGTTTCCTGGTATTCTCTGTTTACTGTGGTGTTCTTCTACTTTTTATATTGTCAACAAGTCTCTCAATACTTTTGAGCTTTAATACCCTGACTCAGTCCAAGCAAAGCAATATTTATACTGAACCCATAATTCTTTCTAAAAAGATATGATAATGTTACTGTGGAAATGTTAGAGAAATGTTATGTTTCACTGCTATTGTGAGCTTCAGGTGTACACGCTGAATAATTATAAAAACATTATAATATTTGGAATTGAGCAAAAATATGAAAACTTTTTATGGCCACTGTGCTGATAGAGTATTACAAA
>NW_005187475.1:524531-539872 GCF_000239375.1 Pundamilia nyererei | reverse complement strand
AAAAAAAAAATGCCAGCAGTGAAAGAAACGGTTATTGGTGTCTTGTAAACTTGCATCACTGACTGTATATATACTTTGGGGACACCACAAAGCTGTTGCTGTCTTTACTGTATCTTGAAAGACTACTAAATAAAGACTGATACATGGGAATCAGAGGTGCAGATTCTCCTAATCACCATCATTTTTAGAATTAACATTATATTTTATTCAGTTTTAGTTTTTAAATTTATTATTAGTAGTTTATTGATTTAGTTAAAAAATCTCATTGAGATTAAAAATCTCATTTCCAAGAGAGACCTGGCGTCATGGCAGCAAAAGTCTAAAATACATGTACCACATAAGTACATAACAATTAAATAAATACAATATCCCGTACAAACATGTTAAAAATATACAAAAAACAATCAATTAAGAGCGACATTAAAAACAATCACACTGACTAAAGTAATTATTTTCTCATCAGTTGACCCTATAAACTAATAAGGAACCTGCTTACTGAGTTCACAGACTCAGTGAGCATGGGGCATTTTCCTGTGGACTGCTATATAAACGCAGTTGTTTTTGCAACTTCCAGTTAGTGCTAAAACTTGCTTTCTTTCTATTGGCCTGCAGAGGGTGACTCCTACTGACTAAAAACAGTGTCAATCACTAGTTTGTTTTTGTAGTTTCCTATTAAATCCAAGCTGATCTTGATTTTGTAAATTATAATTCCATCCAACATCACGTGTCTCTTAGGGTGGGCTACCTTGCATTGCTTGCGACATCTGGGTTGCTATCAAACAGGAACCCACGAAAAGAATCGCTAACTGAGATAAATGACCCAAAATTATCTGTTTGGAAGCTGCAATAAGAACTGGTTCATTCCTAAGGAAGGCTGGTTGAGTGCTTCCTGTTATCACCACCTTTAGCAGAAAGGAATGAAAGGAAACCTGTCTCACAATTAATAGCAACACACAATCAGATCGTTCATGAAATAATATCATCAACATGGCCCACAAGTGACACAGATTATACAAATGTCACGTTTTCCATTTCTTGCCATAACCTGCTGATGTGTTTTGAATATTCAGGTAATGTTAAACTCAAAATGCTCTCTAAACCAACATTATGAGCTCTATTACTATACATACCATCATATATTACTATGTACTTCCCCATTAAAATGATCAAAGTGAATTGGTGGATCACTATAGCTCAGTTTGCATTAGTTAAACATGCTGCTTTTTAGCCTTTAAGATTTTCTTTAATTAGCCTTCACAGAGTCAGGAGTTATACTGGATGGTCTCTTCAGCATGAATGAAAAATAAGAGTGGACAGGATGAGAAACTAATCTCAATTTATCAAACCTTTCATTTCACTTTTAAGGTTATGTACTCCCTTATACTTTAAGATTTTAGCCTTGTTAATGAAGTGATATTTTTCACTTGTGGTTCTTTTTAAAAAGACCACCACGTTAGCAACTCATGTGACTTCTCCATTGACCTCAAGGATACAAGGATGGAGTTCTATAGCCATATTATTTCATGTACAGTCTATGGATAAATCCAAAGGAAAACCTTTTAGAGTGTTCTTACCAGAGTTTAAGAACATAAAGGAATAAGACATTTAATCGTTTTTGTACAGTTGGCATAAAAAGAGTCCTAAGGTGGAAAATGCAGTAGAGATTGCTTTGTTTTGTTTTAATGATGGATTAGCAGCTTATGTCATGTTGTTACTGTGACTCATTTGCAGTGCTAAGGGCCAAATGAAGCTGCTAACTGATATTTGCAGGTGTTCAGTCTGTGGGGCTTTCAGAGTGCGGCTCTAATATATGCAGCTCATTAACACGTGTTTTGACTTGTGGAGAATGGGTTAGATACTAATTTTCTCTCAACTTTTCACTGTATGCGCGCAGAAGTGGAAAACTTTGTTTCTGGGACGAGCTAGTTGTTGGTCTACACCAGTCTCTAAGTCTTGCTGGCCAGTCTCTAAGTCTTGCTGGCCACATCTCAGGAGATTTTCTTTGTTTGCTGATTCTTTTGATTGAAAATGTATGAATTCGTTTAACATTTCATTTGGCAGCAGCATATAAATATTGATGTCTTAGATTGTTTGATTTCTCCCTCTGACTTCAAATGACAGAAGTCTCCTAAATAGCACACCCATAAAGTTGACCATTTGCATCTTACCTAATGCATGACTAATCGATCCGTAGGACGCTCATCAGTCATGCTGTCAGGCAGATTACTCCTGGCTTGCTGTAATTGGTTTATACATAAGTCTTGTGATGCATGTAGGTGTGTGGGCACATCATCAAGTAAGCAATCATCTGTCACAAGTGGGTGTTTTTACCGCTCGCATGTCTTTCAACATTAAATGAAGTGTGCCGCAGACGTGGTCATCATCAATGACAATAAGACTGAGGCGTGAGGTGAGATGAATTGCAGCGTTTGAAGTGAACAGATGTCTCGCTTCAAAAAGGGGCATAACAAGTCTGAAATAATGTGGAATAATCACATTTTGAGTGTGGCCATTAGCTTACTCTCCTGATCTTTTTTCTTTTAATTGCAAATTGCAATTAACACCAAATTACTAGTGCTGTCCCACTGCTTCACTTTGTGCCACTAAATAGCCATTTATACATTTCTGTCCTAATTACATGGTTTGGGTTCCTGTGAAGTTAACTATGCTGCTTTAATTGTGGCACGTGCCATTTAAACTGTTCAGTAATGTCATAGCGACCTCCATATAGTGGTTTGCAGGTTCACCTGACAAGTGAAAGATTCCCGGTTTGATCCTGGGAGGAGGCAGCAGTCCCTTTGGGGTTGTGTCAGGAAAAATCATCCAAATCAAACATGCAGAGCTACCTGCTGTGGCAACCCCTAGGGAATAAGTAAGAAGCTGACCACATGTTACGATTAACTAACACAACATAAATGCACTGTCATTATAAATGGCTCGCAAGGGCTTTGTTATGCCTTGTGTTTCCTTAGTTTTAAAGTTTAGAATTGATGTAGTTAACTTTTTCTTTTGTGCATCCTTAAGTTCACTCGCTTTACTCACTTTCCTTTAGAACTGCCTTAATTGTTCATGGGATAGATTCAGCAAGGTGATGGAAACATTCCTAAGGGTTTGGTCCATATTGACATGATAGCATCACGCAGTTTCTGCTCATCCATAATGCAAATGTAAACAGTTTAAACTTCTTCTATCTACATGCCTAAATGCAATGATTTGCTGCCTTGTCATTGGCTAATTATATGTGCACAGGCTCTACTTTAAGGTTATGGTTCCTGTGAAGTATCTACACTGCAGATGGTAGGGATGAAGTAACTAGATATATTTATTTTGCGGAAACACAAAATCTTCATGAGACGGTCTCCCTTAATGAATTTAAGATAGATTTGAATGACCTGGAGGCACTTTTAAGTTGATAGTCTCTGATGTTTCTTTATTTCACATGTTTTTCACTGTGTGAATATTGTTTGTATAACTGTTGTGTAACCACTGCTGATTGGCCTGCTGCCTAGCTTGGCCGGGACAAAAGAGACCGAAATGTCAAGAGTCATGTTTTCCTGATTAAATAAAGATTAAATAAGTAAAAAATACATTTTGTAGCATTAGATTTAGCTGCTGTCGAAGACAGTTTATAAATGATTTATTAGAAAATATTTAGCAACCGCTGAAAAAAACTACTATATAAATAGTGCCTCGGATTGCTTTCTGTGATAGTAAACTGATGTTATTCATCCAGAAGCATGCAGTTAAAAAGACTAATGCGACACCTGGTCTTCAACACACTTCAAAGTGGAATATCAAGTAGACAAACTGAAAGTAGGTTTTGTCCTCCATTTACTTGTTTCAAACTGAGACGAGGTCACAAGGCCCAGTAGACTCTCAGCCTCTTGCTGTGCTGTTGTCTGAAAGAGTGAGTAGAGCTGTCAGTCACACAGGAGTCCAAGAAACTGTCCAGCTGCTAAAAAGGTGGCGTTTCTCACAAGTTCTACAACACTCAAGAGAGACTCAATATGTCGAGTAATGTCCACAGATACCTGTCGTCTCTGAGCACATAAACACACAAATGCATTTTCAAAATTGAAATGACATTTTGTGAAAAGTGAGAGCCAGACAATTTTAAAAGTCCTTTTTAAATGTTTGAAAATAATTTTGACATTTCTGTAATTTAGTGTTTTTTAATGGCTTATTTTATAAACCTGGTTCACTAAGAGCTCTAGCACTGAAGAAGAAATTCTGCAGTGCAGACTGGGATTATTAGCTAATTAAAACAGTTTCATAAAAACACACTGACATTGCTTTTCTTTTCTTGCATATCCTAAATTGCTGCAGAAAACATCAAAATGAAGGTCGGAGACCTTGTTATTTTATATATGATTAAGATCTTAAAGGGCACCCACTGTTGGCAGTGAAAACGGCATCCTCTCTGGCACTTCACCTCATTATACCGTGTTACGGTTTTTGGCATCCTCTGGCTTTCTGCCTGTTATACCTTGCTATCTTGTGAAGTCTCTTTGTAGTGTAGTCCTCTCAGTTGTGCCAGTATGCTTAAGCATTTCAGTTCACTACTCAGGTATAAAGCATGGAAAATCTCATTTTGAAAAAAACAGTTAGCGGGAAATTTAATATGAGGGACCAATTTTGGCAGAATTACAGTAAACATTAACTAGATTGTTATGATTATTGGTGCGTATCCTTGATGTACATATGGGAAAACTCTAATACGCTCTTAAATCCAGTATAATGCAAAATCAGCTTTGCTACTGAAGGGATAAAGTGGTGAGGGAGTGAAATTTGGTATTGGTATTGTTTTTTTCTTATTTTCTCTACTGGTCATGAACCTTGGCCTCAAACACAGAGTTTTCATTGGCTTCTGCTTCTTTACTTTCTCAAAAAGCTCCTTTGAGCAGCCTGTATGAGTCTGGCTTCATTACCAGCAACTGAAAATCAACCATGAAACCTTTCCTAAGGGTTGCTACTTAACAAAGCTTACAATTGGCTACAGCAAGCTGATGGGAGAAAAATTATGTTGGGCAACCTAGTACTTGCAGACATAAAAGGCCGGGGGAATTAGACAACAAAAAGAATAAATGGGGTCTTTGCCTGCACGATTTTACCCTGCTGTATAGTGTGGTAGAAATTACAGCTCGTTTTTCTCTGTGCTGCTGTTCTGCTACAATATCTCAGACTGCCAGGCCTCTCTGTATTTTGATGTCTCTGTTTTTGTTTGTGTGTGTTGCTGCAGACTACTTAACGTGCTCTGCTGTAATCTGGACTCCTTTCTGCTGTTGGAGAGCCAATATAACATCTGCTCCATGTTGCTGCAGAGTCAAATGCGGAACATCACTGACCCAGACTCCAGTGAGGGGTATGAACTCATAAACACATGCTTAAAAATTTATGGCAAGTTATTTAAGAGTTTAGTCCATTAATATTTGAATGATAACACAATTTTTGTAATTTTGCTTTTGTACATCAACATCAACAATCAAGAAAGCCAATCATTTTCGGAGGCTCAGTTTACTCCACATTTAACTGAGAAGCAGCTTCAACCATGAGAGGTCTGTCCATTGTTATTCCAAGAAAAATTAAGCAAAATAAAGGCTCTTTAGTCAGGTAGCTGTTGACTTGAATCAATCAATCAAGTCAGTATGAGGTCCCGTGATGTGTTGATTCACATCACTGATTCACCATTGGGCTAGAAATCCAAAATGAATCTAACAGAGACAGAGCGAGTAAGAACTTTAGAATTGGAAAAATATACATATTGTTAAAATTAAGGAATTTCACAATACAAATAGATAATGATCCAGAGCACACTGTAAAAAAAAAACACCAAAAAAGAAGGCATAAAAATTGGATGCCCTTCAATGGTCAGTTTAGTCACCCCTTGTCAATCTAAGCATGCTTTTCAGTTATTAAATACAAAACTCAAAGCAGAAAGACCCACAAACCAGCAACCACTTAAGGTGGTGCTGAATTTGTGGGCAAAATTTGGGACAGTGTTAAAAAATGCCTAAAATTTCTAAACTGTCAACTCCAAACTAAGTCTGTACTTAAATCACATCTTGATTGTTTGACTTACAAGACACTGTGGTGGTGTAGAACATTATAAGGATTGTGTCATTGTCTCAATATTTATGGACCTAACTGTTTCATTTTTTTATTGTTCATAATTGTTGATAATTCTCTTCAGTCTTTTTAACAGGTGTTTGTTTAGCTTTTGTTAAACTGAAGTACTAGTTTGTATTTAAGTTAGTAATGATAGAATATATTAATAGTTAATTACTAATATTATTACTTATTGCAGTTCATATACTATGTTGTTGTTTATTTTTTTCTGCGCTTGAAATCTGAGTCAAAAGTCTAAACAATTCAGTATTTAAAAAACTAAAACCAACATTTGAGTTAGCTTCTAGTGAGTTAATGAGGCTAGCTCGCCTTTTTAAAGTGCGAACACTTTCTCATTCAGAGGTGTAATATAATGTGATTTTTTTTCAGTTACCACCCACATCTCCTTGTTACATAGAATAGAATACAATAGAATAGAATAGCCTTTTATTGTCATTGTATATGTACAATGAAATTCTGGGCGCTCTACCCCAACTGTGCATGGAAAAGAAATATACATAGTAGGATGGCAAGAATAATAACAGACAAGATGAGTATATACAAACAAGAAGAATATATACAAATCAGGAAGAAGGCACACAAAAGGGAGGGACATCTTTCAGTGTTGGTGACACACATTTACTAGGTCCTGAGAAATAATGGTCCTGCTTTAGAGATCTAAAATGTCTACGTTGTGATGCTGGAAAGGTGGCTTTACATCTCATTTGACTCTTTGTGTTTACTTTTGTATGCATTCACTGGTTACATTCATGCGTTAAACACAACTTGGTAAGGTTTAGACTGTTTGTTTAGGTTAAGAAAGAAGTTGTGATTTAGGATTAGAGCATGCACCTAATCACTAATGGGCAGGGTACAGGTGAAAAAGGAAACTGTGTTCATAAATGACATCCCAGTGGACAAAGCAATGCTTACTGGCACCCCAGGACTTGGGAGACGTCACCTCTGGAATTAAAAAATTGCCCTAACCTAAATTCTTTCTTATGGCAAGCAGAGGGTGACTGCTGTTTTGCCATTCAAAACCAAATAAATCTACAAGAAAATTGCATTGTTGCTTTAATATGACCTTAGCAGACATTTTCCCAATGAGCTTACATTCTCAGTCGCTACTTGAAAGCCATGTTTTATGAGCCCAGAATTGAGTGAAATAGATGATAAAACAGTCAGTCAGGGCTCCAAAACAGGACTTTACAAATCACTGAGTGGTGTCACAGTGGTTATAGTAGCCATCATTTATCTACAGTCTATGAGCTTACTGTAAAATTCAAACATACGATGTACAATAATTTCAGGAAAAGCATGTTTACTTGAAATCTGAAGAACTCCAACAACAAAAAGCGCTAATAGCGGAAGTTGTTTCATAATCTCTCTATGCCCACTCGGCTGTCACAGTCACTCTCATATTTGAAGGTTTTTTGTTTCTCTGTGAATCACTTGGATATGACAGAACACTTTTGAAATTAATCAGTGCTCAGGATGAGAAATTGTTTGTTTGCCTTGTGACAAATAAAATAAAATAAAGCAGAAAGAAAGGGAAAAGGCCCTTTCCGAGAGTTTATATTCAAGAGCCCTTTTCTGTTGTTCATTTCTGGCAGAGTCATTGCTGTTGGTTTGAATGGGAATGGCCCTGAAATGCCAGCTCGCATGGCATGTCTGAGTTCTAGCTCAATTTTTGAGAGTGATGAGTCGTTAATTCATCCTTCCATCTCCTGATCTCTTTTCCTCTCTTTTTCTCATTGTTATTATGAGCGTACTATTTCTTTTCTATCTTATTCTCATCCCTTTCCTTCTTCTCCATTCAGTGTCACATTTTTGGCATTTCATGACTGACTTTTTCTGTTGTAGCTCTTTTGCCCGTCTCTTTATTCATATTTTGCTTCTGACCTTTTCAATATGAATAACACCAGGATTTATCAATCATTTTCTTTTACTACACTTCTTTTAGCCACGAGGGTGTATATATTTTTTTTTTCGTGCTTAAAAATGTATGCAAATTCCCCTTTGTGCCAAGCAGGCACCCAAAAAGAGCACCATATAAGAGAACAGTCCTTTTTATTACTCATTTCAAGTCCAAATTGCTGCAGCTGTTAGAACTATCCAGCATGGCTGACACCCTTCGATCCTGAAGTGCCTTTATAATTGGAATATTCTCTGATCTAATCTGAATTTCTAACTTGAAAACCCTGCTATCTTTTCTAACTTGCCTCACAGCAGTGTACAGTTTAAGTTATTGAGAGGCTTCAAACTCTGTGTAAAGTACTTCACAGGACTTTAAAACACATAGAGTGACTTCCAGTGTGGTTCCATTTTCATTTGAAGGGCAATCTTGCCTTGGAATGTTATTGGCAGTAATTGCACATGCCATGTGGGCATAATTGGCCAAAAGTTCCTTTTATATTTATATATCTTTTCTCTTTAAGTCATAACTAGAAATACCTATGATATACAAACTACTGAAGATGCATGACATCAGGGCTGATTTCCATGCTCATTGCTGAGCTCTTCTTTAACCTCCCTTTAAAGAGGGTTTGCTAAACGTCCGGAAACTTAACTTGATTCAATAAATGTCAGTAAAATAACCTCCAGTCTTCTCTGTTCTTCTCAGGACTATCATCATAGACAGTCTGTCAGTGGAGAGGAACCATGTGCTGGTTCGTGTTAGTGTCGTTGGAGGACCATCTGAGAGGAGGCTCCCTCCTCGAGACTTGCAAGAGGTGAGCTTTCCTTTGAATTGCATGGAATTAGTCATACCTTTCTACATGCTGATTTGACTGTTGCTGCCACTTAAAATTGGTTTTTTGTTTTGTTTTTTGTTTTGTACAAAACTGGCCCACTGGCCCTGGCTAACCCTTCTCGCCAGTTTTTTGTAGTCAGCTTCTGATTGCAGAGTGAAGTCAACAGGAAAAAAGTTACAGTGGATTCAGGGAAAGAGAGGACCTACTGGGCCAGTAACACTGCTGTAGTTTTTTTTTATTGTTTCATAGGATCATCTTGTCCTTTTTTTTGTTTCACAGCCAGTAAACAAGGACACCGCAGGACTCAAATACACAACCTGCAGCTAGGAGGTTACAGTTCAAAAAAGGCACACTTTAGTGGGCAACAAAGGTTTAAGTACACAGCAGATCAGACAGGGGAAAAACAGAGACAGGACCCAGGGAGAGCAGGCACAGTAACACTAAATGGCCCGGCAGCTTTGAGTATAAAAAACCATACGAATAATAACAAAGGGGCAACATAAGCTGAGACTTGACTTGTTTTTATTTTTCCCTTCACCATTCCTCAAACTCAGTATTCCCTCTGGTCACAATCCGTGCAAAAACCCATCCCTCCACTTCTGTTCTGCACTTCTGCTACTCACAGTTTATTACAGATGAAGTGTCCTACTGATTACCATCAGAGCTTCAGTTGTTTGAAGCCTACAGGTTTATTTGCTTATTTACTCAGCATATTTTGGGATAGAAATAAATTATTTAGGTGTTGTTTATGCAGAACTGAAAACAGGAACTAATTTATGCTGAGGTCAAGGAGAGGATATGAAATATAATTTGGAAGAGGGGGAAGGTGTAAATTGTTTCCGTCGTGTTTCACAGGTCTCTCTTATGCCCTTCCCCTGTTACTTGTAGAGAATATAAGAAATAGAAAGCTGTTAAATAAGTTCTTAATTTGTGTGAAGTCTTCAAAACGAATAAAACAAGTTTTTTAGAGGCATGAAATGAAGTGATTCACTGTAAGTGGTACAAGTCTACTCCAAATGTTTAGAGCTGAGCCGTATATATTTTGTGTTCTGCTTCTTTAATGTAACAGCAGAGCTAGACGTGTTATGTTGGGATCAGGCCTAAAAACATACTGGCAGCAAAGTTACTTTATAAAATGAGCAGAGAGGTTTACAGTCAGACATCAGTATAAAAGCAAAACACTGAGCACAAAAGCCTCTCTGCAACTTTACTCAGCTGTGCACACATGCAGAGATCTGCAACATCAAACATCAACTATTTTCTTTTGTATCTAGTATCGTATTACATAGCATAACGTTACATTCATTAAAATGCAATGTAAATTAGGATTTTAAAGAAACTGTTTAATGCTGTGAGTCAAATTCCCCAAAAATCCCAAAAAAGCAATAACGAACAAACGAAAAATACAGTTGTATTGTGACAGCCCTCTGCCCTGCCTGCTGTGTGTGTCCATCTGTATTGTTTTGCTTGTTCCTTTAGTTTGAGTTAATTAGCACAACTGGGAGCACCCGGTCAGTCTCCTTGGGGCATTTAAAAGCTGGCTTTTGCTCTCTGTCCATCCACCCAGCACCGTGCTATCTTTTTGGTTGGCTTTAGTCTGATTATTTTAGGTTATACACTCACAACACCACACACCTACCATCCAAACACTCATCCATCTGTTGACACACTGATAAAGCTGACTAGACACCTTATAAAGTTAACTGTGATTGTTTATTTTTGGTTGATAAATTGTGCAGTTTTTAATGTGCCTCTCCCATTACTTATCATGGCTCATGAGCCGAACCATGACAGACACTCTGAGGAACCCTGTCTTACTTTTTAAGAAAGTGACTAGAGGTGCACTCAAATTGAATGTCCATGAATTTAATTAAATCCAGCTTGGTAGTTTTTGTGTAACCTTGCTGGCCAGCAAACAGGATTGAAAACTTACCTCTCCATCAGCTGCCTAATAATGTAAGGACACAGAAATTTAAAGGCTCGCTTTGTTACCTACAGCAACAGCAAGGTCATGTGGGGTTTGTCTCTATGCCTTCAAGTGCTCCTGTTTCCTGTCATATCCCCCCCAAAACAAACAAACAAACAAACAAACAAACACACAAACAAACAAACAAACAAACAAACAAACAAACAAACAAACAAACAAACAAACAAAAAATGTCATTTAGCACTTCAGGTTTGGCTGTAGCGGCAACTGTGATCCTGAATAGTTGTCTGTCTCTGTAATTGACTAGCCTGCCAATAGTGTAACAATATCATGCTGCTCACATATTCATTACAAGTTCTCAAGCTGCATACAGATTGTGTGCCATTCCAATTTTTTCCAACATCTTCAGACAAGCACATCATTGAGTGGTAGACTCAAATACCAACAGGGATTATCATGAGTGTAGGGCACAGACAATTGGATAAAGAGGCCTGCTTTCTAAACTTCATTAACATTTAGAGCATATTATTTTGGCAAGTCACATGCTGAGTTATGACCCAAAAGTTATGGTTCTTCAGAAATAAGTAATGAGAAAAATAATGAATGCGGCACTAAATGGCAGTGGGTTATACAAATAAAGAAATAAATGAAGGAGGAAAAGAGGGGGGAAAAACAAAGAGGGGGGGAAATAAGTGATGGCACATAAATATAAACAACCATTTTATGAAATGCTACCAGCTCAGAGCAAAACAATTGCTCAGTAATGAATTCATCAACACTGTTTAACTGCACTACGCTATTCATAATTTTCCGTGTTTCAGAAATACTGTCACCATACATTATCATCAGAAAGATAAAGTATATTCCATTGAATTACAAACAAATGCTAGCAGCCCTGCATAATAATGTGTCAACAATTCAGAAAAACAGCCATAAAATAGTCAGAGTAAGACAAAGAGAATAAATGGAAATAACGTGACTCATGCAAGTCTGAAAAGGACTTGCAGTGCTAATCACCACATCTTAATATGTTTTTGTTATCATGACATTGTAACCATGTGGATTTAAGCGTAACGTATTAAACATTGTAATAAGTGGGCATCAGGGTTTTATTTTTAATCTGCTTGCTCTAGGGAGAAGGAGAACATCCTTACCCCTGGCCCTGGTTTTCATGCTATCCCGTACCTCGCTGCTACACTTTGGATCCACCAGACATCCTACATACCTCACCGGGTAGGAGGAACATTGATGAACTCACTAATAATATCTTAGTGTTATTGTGATTTTTTTTTTCACCTCTAGTCCTTTGTCTGTCTTCAGACTCTGAGATCAGTGCGTTTCTGTCTTCATGGAAAGATCCAAAGAATGACGGAAGCTGGATGGAAGCCTGCCGAACGTTGTACTGTAAAGTCATGGCGTCAAAAACCAACGTGCTAACTGGAAAGGGTAAGCTGCTGGCTCTCTGGGTTTCTGTTTCTCCCACATCTAGTTAAACGCATCACATTTCTAATACACTACATTGCCCCCTGTGTTGATTGTAGAAGAGATGCTCTCGCAGCAGTTGAAAAAAGTGCAAATTATCTTTTTACACTAAAAATGTTTCTCTTAAAGTGTGAGAGAATTTTTTATTTTTAAAAAGTATAGAAAAGCTAACTGAAGGGTCATGAAGAGTACTTCACAAACTGTGCTGGGTATGACTGAGCATTACTTCTTGAGGATTGGTGATAATGTATTTCACGCTATTTCATTCAAACAACAGTACCAGAAAGGAGACTAACTTGTGGATTTTAGAAAGAAATGGCTAGTAGTAACAGTCACACCAATTAGAACATGTAACAGCTACCGATTTCAGAAATACCTGTGAAGAAGCTCGTCGAATTAATGTCTTTTTTGAACTATTTTGTACCTACAGCTTAATTCACCTTCAGTGTATCTGCTCCATTTGCTTTAGCTATTTTTCTTTGCCTCCAGGAATGTGGAGAATGATGACAGATCTCAGTATAATTTCTGTGTAAATTTGGCTGCCACATCAGATTTGCAATTTAAAGAATCTTTTTAAAACAAATGACTGTTGTTGTTTCTTAGTTTCTCCTTAAGGAATATTATTTGACCAAAAAGATGAAAAATGCAGGGTTTAAATTAAAGGAGTCAAACAGTAAGACAAAGGCATATATTAACACTGTGCACCCCATGGAGGATTTCTCTTTTTGTTTGAGAGCACCAGAGTAGTTTATATCTAGGAACACAAGGAAGAAAAGAGTGTGAAATGCTGGTGGAGTGGATGGTTTGATTGTGAGTGTTTTGTGGATCAGGGATGAGGGGACACATTTAAATTGTAGATGGGAATACCAATGAGCTTACTGGCTGAAAAAGTTAACTTTAAGTTTGTTCTCAGTGGTTCAACTGTAAGGATGTAAAAAATAGACAAAAGCAGAAAAAAACTGCTCAGCAATGCTTCGGTACCGAAGAAGAAGGTTGGAGAAGCAGGTAACTTTGTGTCTCTGTTAACAGCTTCTAAGTGTCACTGGTATGTCTACGATTTCAGTATTTGAGATGTTAAGATGGAGAAAGTAAGACACAGAATACTAGGGGAGAAAGACTTTCTCCCCCTTCTCTGCTGTTACTGACGAGTGCAAGAATGCGCGTGTTTTCCCCGTGTTTAAAGCCAAGAGTAGTTGTAATTTATCGTTTGTAGTGAGAAATGGAGTACATAGCCCTGTGGGAGTGAGAATAATGGTGGGTGACAGTGAATTGTCAACTTTAACTGCTTGTGCCCTGCTGGAGAGGAAGTTATGGACCCAGCGGTGCTGCAGTTAGTTGATTACTTAATGGCATGGATTGATGGTAGGAGTAAAGTTTATGTATGCATCTTGAAAGGTGAGCACTTACATCTTCTAATCACATTCAAATAAGCTCTATTGGCTTTCACATAAGCCATGTTGTCACAAATATTTATGTTTCGTTAATGCCAAGGATAGTTTGGGCAAGAACATTTTAAGCCTCCTGAAAGGCTTCATAGATAAATCGAATTCAACTAAAGAAGTGACTAGATTTGGTGTTTGCTGTTTTATAGTAACATATTTGCTTGACTGACAGAGTGATTAAGTGACTGTAAATAACACAAGTAATTAGTAACACCACCAAGAGACCACCATCCTGCTCTAAGGAATTATTTAAATAAAATAAAAGTGTTATCCTCTTTCCACTGTTCTGCATCTGTGTGATGCAGTTATTCTGAATTCAGTAGCTATATAAATGGGAGAGCTAAAACTAATTTCACTGGTCACTGGGACATGACTAAAGCTCCATGTATAGAATCAAGAGTCAAATCTAATAACAAAAATACTTCAAAGGTTTGGTGACTTTGCCCAAAATAAGGTTTAAAGGGACTTTTTCCCTGTAGATTGTGCTTGTACATGTTTATAGCTTCATTATCAGAGTATTTTCGGAGCAGGGACAGGACAGCATCTTTAGTGTTTAAGAATTCTTCTATAGTCGTTTTTTTTAAGGATTCTTTGACTCTATATAATAAAAAACACCTTTATTTAACTATCTCCCTCGGATTGATATTAGAGGTCTTGTCACATGATGTCTTTAGAAGGAAAAGAGTTAAATGTACATCCACTAGCAAGGAGCTCAACCCCCAATGCAAATGAAAAATGTTGATTGATAATGAAGCACTGAGCTAAGCCAGAGGTGGCAGTTTGGAGAAACTGCTGTAAGGATTGGCGGTGAGCTTCGCATATCCCTTGATATCGTAGCGAGAGGATGAAAAATTAAGAAACAAAGGAAAGGGATGATGGTAAATCGAAGCAAAAGCAAACAAGTATGAACAAACAGTTTAACTGTGTTAATTTACTTTAAAATCATTTTTATCCTTTGTTTTTTCTTACTGGTGTGTTTCATTTCATCAACTTTTTTACAGGACTCTTCAGCAATCTGACACTGTTAATCAGATTTCACTTGATTAGCTGATCATCAACAAGTCTAAACACCTCACTAAAGCAGAAATTTGGGCAGTTTACTGGTCTGAAGCATTTAGTTAGCATGTTTATGTTCCAGCAAATTCACCCCAAGGTCAGACCCACTCTAGAAATGTGGTCTGAACAATGCTCAGAAAATCTCCAAAAGTTGATTCTGTTCATCTGGACGTAGCGTTTTCAGTGGGAGAAACGTTTCGTCACTCATCCAAGTGACTTCTTCAGTCTCAGCTGACTGCAGGTTTCCCCAAATCTTATAAACAGTACATTTGCATAATGACTGAAACCAGCCCACTGAACGAACAAAGGCCTGGGAGGTCAGTTCCTTCATTATAATTATGCAAATTCTCATGACCATTGATCAACAACCACTGATCAAAGACCACTGATCAATGGCCATGAGTACCATTCACAGAGAGTTGGGGAATGGCTGCAATCACAGCATTGTAAGATGGTGAAAGATGTACCTTTAGGCCCCCTCTGATAGGTTTGTAGCTTGAACCCATCCGCTGGAACGTTGAAGACAATATAATTACACTGCAAAGCAAGACACAAGTAGGCAAGCTTCTTCATGTT
>NW_005187475.1:514666-524152 GCF_000239375.1 Pundamilia nyererei | reverse complement strand
GACCTCTCATGCTCCCAAAGTGCTGTCTAATACACACAAAGTTTGCAGACTATCAAGGATCAAAACCTCTACCAATCTACAGCTAATTACAAAACTCTAAGCATATATAAGTAAATATTTCTAAGCATAAATGACAATCAACAATACAAACTCTAACACCCTCCTCGATTCAGAGATGGTCTTTCCCTTTTCACGTAAATGGCCTCCTTGACTCCGCGTTCAAACCAGCGTTCCTCCCTGTCCAGGATGTGTACATCCTCATCATTGAAAGAGTGTCCACTGGCCTGTAGGTGTAAATAGACTGCAGAGTCCTGGCCTGACGAGGTAGCTCTTCTGTGTTGTGCCGTCCGCTTCGCCAGAGGTTGTTTGGTTTCCCCGATGTATAAATCCTGGCAATCCTCCTGGCACTTAACAGCGTGCACTATGTTACTCTGTTTGTGTTGGGGGATCCGAGCCTTGGGGTGGACCAGCTTTTGGCGCAGTGTGTTTTGGGGTTTAAAAGCCACAGAGACCTGGTGTTTAGAAAAAATGCGTCTCAACTGCTCTGATACTCCTGACACGTACGAGATCACTACAGGGATCACTACAAAATGCTCAGAAAAAAGAAAAAAGAGTGAGAGGGACATCTAAGAACCTACAGGCCTCATTTACTGTAGCAGGATCATGAATATTAAAGTTCGTGACAGTACAACTGGAAAAAGAACAAGTATGGCTTATTTAGAACGGTTGCCTCTTCCCTCTAAAAAGATCTTGACAGTACGACTTAGTGTTGCGAGTTATATTTGAGCAAACCACAAGGCTTCTGTAACAATGTCCTTTGGACAGTTAACACCAGAGTAGAGATGTTTTGTTGCATATCAGCACAAACTTATCATACCACCTGGTGGTGGAGGGGCAATGATTTAGGCTTATTGTGCTGCCACACGACTTGGGAAACTTGCAGTCATTGAATCGACCATAAACTCAGTGTATCAGAGTATTCTGGAGTCAAATCTTAGGCGCTTTCTTCAACAGCTGAAACGGAGTCATGCAATTGGATAATCATCCCAAGCACAGCAGCAAATCTACAACAGAGTGGCCAAAAAAGAAAAGAAGCAAGGTGTTGCACAGGCCAAGTCAAAGTCCAGATCTTAACCTTATGGAAATGCTGTGGATTGATCTCTGCACATTAAAGAATGCCTGTAAACCTCAATGAAGTGGAGCAAAGCTGTAAGAAACACTGGCTCAAAGTTCCTGCACAATAATGTCCATGTGACTGATAAAGTCACACAGAAAACAATTATTTCATGTTATTGCTGCTAAAGGTGTTTTTACAAGCTGGTGAATCATGGGGTGGACTTAGTTTTTCACAGGACTGCAGTCCTATGAAAATATGACTACATAAACATTGATGATCCAGATTCAGGAGGGAGACCACCTCTGTGTGTTGGATGCACAAGGTCAAATAAATAATCTTTCTTATTGACTTGATGGGTGTAATATATGCTAAATATATTAATAGTGAAAAGAACAAAAAATCCAGATGACACAATCTGAAGGTTTTCAGGTTTTTTTTTTTTTAATTTAGCCTCCTTTTCTCCTGATTGCTTTTATTGAAATTCAGGTGCACTTCACACTTTTCCTCACCAAGATTACATAAACCTGATGTCCATGAACCTTTTAAGACTCATCATCAATGTCGTTGACAGCCACTGTGAAATTGCACCTACGCCTACTTTTCCTATGTAGGAGCAAATAGCTGTGATTCAACGAAGACAAAAATATATTCAAATGAAGGAGGGCTGACAATCTTGTCATTAATGCATGTACTGCACAGTGATTGCCTCCTTTCATCAGTAGACTGTTGAAGCCTGTAAAAGCAACTACTCCACAGCTCATTTGAGGCTTTTCACTGGAAGACCACGATCAAGATTTATTATCATTTAGGCTTCTCTTTGCTGTCGAAGTGCTATTTCATGTGTCACATCATTAACCACGTACAACCTGGTATTTCACTTCTCGAGAAACATTCAGTGAAGGAAATGTTTTATCTTTTATGAACTGACTACTAAAGGAAACTGATTTCCTGGGAAGTTTATTCAACAATTACTTGCGTCTATTTCTGAATATGAAGACACTGTGATTATCACTTGTCTTTGACAAGCTTCTATTCAGCTGGATGATGATATTGATTATGCTATCTCTTGGTTGAAACACTTACAATTAGAACTGTTTCACGTTCAATACCTTACTATCTTGTCAGCTTATCAATTCCCTAATTGGTTTTCCTCAGCAGCATATCAATGAAATGCATTCACTCGTGCTCAGAGTTACTGAGCTGTGGAGTGAATAGGTTTGATCAGCCCTTTTAGTCTTCTCTGAATTGGCAGCTTGTGAAATGATTGGAAGGCTGTGCCACTGTGTTTACAAAACACCTTACACTTAGTTCACATATTTAGTAGTATAACAAAAACATGCTTCAAAAAAGGTAAATAAAAGTATTTTATACCAGGACACAAACAGGAAAAGAATGGACAGTAGGTGGAAAAATGTTAATCAAAGGTAGCTAGTGTGAAATATGAGCCATCCAATCAAACAAACTTCACACAGCAGCAGACAACAGCCCAAGGGACTAGAATCCATCCAGGAATTTCAAGGAAGCTATAATACCTACTTTCCCAAATCTATTGAATCCAGAAACAAAAATAGTGGCAGCTGCTAGTGCTACCCCTCAGCTTGTTTTCAAGTTATCTTATTCACAGAAAATTTTTTTAGAACACTTGACCTCTGACCTTGAGGTTTTGAGATTTCAACTCCTCCAATATTTTAAGTAATTGCACCTATGGTATCAATATGGAAAATCCTACATCGCCTCATTGTCGAGTTATCACATTCATTAGATTTTCAGAAAACTTGAACTCTGACCTTGTGGTCAAAGAGACTGGAGTTTGAACTCGTCCAAGACTTTAAGTAGATGTACCCATGGTATGAATGTAAAAATTCTAGGTGACTGTGTTCTCAAGTTATCACATTCACAAGATTTTCAGAAAACTTGACCTCTGACCTTGACCTTGAGGTTGAGATCACTGAGATTTGAATTTTATCATTATTGTTAACATAAAAAGTTTGTGAACGTTCTCATATTCATAAACTTGCTTGTCCACACCGCCCACCTGCCCAACTGCCTTTTATGGCTGAGGTGTAAAAACTCTATTTGATTCGAATTCGGTCAACATCCTCTACAAGGTTATGGTCCTGTGCACCTCTGGATGACTTCCAGTGCTTTAGCCCAATCTTTGACTGCTTGCATTTCTGCACATGCACGTTCACCTCAGATGGCAAACCTACGCAGAGCATCAGCTTTCAAACTGACTTGACTTCATGGCAAGGGTCATGACTGGTGGTGAGTTTTGGATCGAACAGGAGTTTACAATGTCAAAGTTGGCACATCAGATCAGCAATGTGGTGCATACTAATCTTTGACTTTCACAAGGTTGTGCACCATGCATTTGTCCCTCTGGGTCAGCCTGTAAATGCAGACTTCTACTGTAACATCCTGAGGCATCTAAGGCTGAGCATTTGGCAGAAAACGCCTGAACTGTGATGTGTGCTATGGTGTGCCAGCACAAGGCGCATTGAAAAGACAGAAGTTCTTTGGCCACAAAACAGACTAAAACAAACCAGTCTATTCATTTGGCCTACTACGAGTTAAAACAATAGGTTAAACTCTTTGGCCTGTAGAAGGTTGGTTTTGTATCGTCTTTATTTACTGTTTCTTCCTACCTCACCACGCTCTTCCTCTCTTATTTCCACAATTAGATCTTCAGTGACTGTGGGTGGTTCTTTGCGCAGACGTGTGAAGTGACACTAAAAGCCATGCTGACACAGTTTACTGAGTGACAGTCGGGGCCAGTGAATCCACAGTTGATACAAGATGTACATTTTTTGTGTTGTATTACAGTGCATGTAATTTTTTCGCTGAGCTATAATTTACTTTGTCAGAGACATCCTTATCCTAGAAGTGAAGCAGGTTTGTTTTTAAACTTCTATTATATATTATCTTTTATTAGTATTTATAATGCTAATGACTTTATGCCAGCTGAGCACACTGTACGTCTTACATGGAAAGTATCTGTCCAATCCACTTACAGCTGCTTAATAGCGTAGAAAACAGGATGGAACCAACAATCTAAAAATAGTTGAAAGCTGACATTTGACTGTTTAAATTGGATTTCCTTTGAACGCAATAGTTAATGCAGACCTGCTATCTTATGATTTTTTATGTGCCTGATTTTTCTCCTCAGTGCTGGCTGACCTTCTGGAGAAAGTTGTAGCCCATCTATCCAATTCTGCTTCAGAGTGCTTCTTCTCTCCAGCTCCGTACAAAGGTCAGTAAGAAGAGCAATACCCCCCCCCCCCCCCCCCCAACCCTCCATTTTTACAGTTTAGTCAAGGAAAGTAACTAAAGGGCACTTTGTGGATCAGTGAAGACAGACATACCGAACCTCTGTGTTCTGCTCTGTTTACTTTATTTCTGGGTTATGAAAATTATGTAAAGGTAAATGTTGGTTACACTCCAAAGCATATACAGTACACACTGTGTATAAATGTTTTAACACCTAATTAACACCTTTAGTGCAGTGTATTTCATGTAAGTTTGAACTTGACACTTTGTTTTCTGTTGTGGGTTGTTATTGCCTTCTACTCCAGTCGCTTCTGAAAGGGCCTGTTGGCTCAGTCAGCTGAACTGAAGCCTGCTTGTGCTGCAATGTGGAGATCTGGTTTGTTAATAGTCTTGGTGAACTGAACCCTGGCGATTAAACTAGCCCTGAGGATAGGAACCAAAGCTGGTGATAACAACTGTGTATAGACGGTATAAAAGCACCATCTTGGTCTTTTGTGACCAGACATGGCAAAAAAGACGTCCCTTTTTTGTCATGACTGGTTACAAAAGACCAAGATCTGATTGTTCAACTAAAGAAAACACACACGCATTGGCTATTAAGTTTTAAATGATGATGAGATTGTATGTCTACTCTGGGAGTCATAAACATCATTAGACCAGTGCACATATTGTCTCTAAAACACTTGGGTGGAGAGATGAGGAAACCTATCAGTGCTCTGTCTTGGTTGTTGAGTTAAGTAATGTGGAAATAAAATTTATCCAGCAGTAAACCTGAGTTTGCGGTGAGGGAAGCATCTTGTACAGTACAGCACTTTCCAGCAGGAACTTCGATAGAATGTAAAATAAGACATTTTGTGTATTTTAAAAAGACATTCAGTGTGTTTTTGTTGTTGCCGCACTAATCAACCACTTACTACTAACTGCAATGGTAGTTTATTGGATTGGAAAGCGTGGCGATGCTCGCCACCTGGTCACCCTTCTTGCTTGTTGGTGTGGGCAGGTCTCATTTGTAGGTGCTGGAGAGCTGCTGTGGCTCATTTCCATCAGTGGCACTGGCAATACCTGGGCTCATCAGTGCACTATAAATGCCCTCAGAACCCAACTGTGTAGTGGCTCTCCTCCCTGAGAAACATTCTGGATTATAGTTTGGGTTTTTGCACTAAACAGCATTGTGTACACGGTCTCTTCAAGCATGCACTCACTTAAGCCACTAATTATATTGACTGTACACATGGTTAGTTTAGGTTTTTCTCTTGTTTCTTTAATTTAAAATAAATAGTCTTTTTAATTGGCATTTGTGTGTGCAAATGTCATGGTTGTATGTCCCGGTTCGTGACAGGCTGCATGAGCTCATCTGGTGGGAGTGTGGTACTGTAGTATGTCAGGCATAAAAACGTGGTTTTCATGATAGGAGGAGTGTAGACTAAGTGTAAATAAAACAGTTTAGAGATGGAATAGACTAAATATTATATTTTAAGAAACTCCAAATTTTCCACTTGTCACCGGGTCTGAGTTGGAAGATTTTGGTAAAGCTTTGTCCCTGAGGTAGTTGAAAAACCCCAGTTGGCTAAAGCGTTGGGGTTTTTTGTTAACAGACATGCTTATGCCTATTTAGTTGGTGTTATTTTTTCATCTAAATTTGTTAGTGCAATTAGCACTTTCAGTACTAATCCATAGCAATGTGTTGTATTTTTCACATTGTCTGTGTGTAAAATACACATGTAAGCATGGATTACACAAAGGATCCTGCACCCCAAGCTGGAAGGCAGGATAAAAATAGAGATCCCTGGAAACAATTCTTTCTGCCCTTAAGAGCAGCTTTTTCCACCACATGCTAAAATGTGTTATGTGTCTCAGATCGAATGAGTGAATGATCTTAGCAGGTTGGAGTATTTAGTAGCCAGTAGGCTAAACAAGCTGACTGATAGCAGTCAAAAAGGCATAATGCTAATAACTAAATGCCGCAACATCTTTCTAGCTAGAAAGTCCCTAAAGGTAATGTGCAATAAGTGTCCAATTAGCATATTTATTTGTTCCAGTTTACATGTTTTTTATAAAATCAAGTTAAGTCAAATCATAGGTCATTCATGACCTTCACCTCAAAGACGCATTGCAAAGTTGTACTAAGTTTAACATCATATTTACCATACTAATTGGTGGAAGGATATCAGTTTGAATTTCATCAGTGACTGTATGGCTCTGCTGAAATAATGCAATCATCTGGCACTTAGTAAACATTGGCATAATTATAATAGTGTGTCATTTGTTCAAGCACTCGAAACAAGTGCAGAGAAAGACTCAGAAAGACTCCAAGACTCAGCAATTTAAAATTAAACAGAGGTCCAGTTCTATAGAAATTAGGGTGTGGGGAAAAAGCATGAATGGCTCACACACTCAATATAAATTAAAAACAAGCAGCTGTTCATTACGGAAGCAGATTTACCACATTTCTGATTTGCATTGTTCAGCATTGTTGTTTATGTGTTTTGTTTTTTTTTAAACTCACTCGGCCATTGTTTTGCACGGGTTAGAGGTTTTAATTAAGATGCAATTAGTTCAGACAGGCCACTAAGTCAGTGATTCCCAGCAGATCAGCTGATGGTTTTGCTGATACCCTTTGTTGAATATTCGGCCAAGTCTCATATAGGGTGCACTATTTAAGCTGCTTAATCAACCCACAGTTGTTGTGCATCTACAAGCCAGTCTGAAGTGCACCTCCATGTCTGCTCCTCCTTTTTATTCTCTGCATGACCCTGTCATTGCTACTGTCTGTGCTGGCTCTCGCTGCTGCTCCCCTGCCGTATTCCTTGCCTGTACATGAATAGAAGGGTGGGGAGGTACAATATCAATTGTTGTGGAGACATTTTGGCCGATTCTTCTTTACGACATTGCTTTAGGTTGATTGAGGTTAACAGCTACATGTTTTTATGCAGAACTAACAAAGCATTTCAGTGGGTTTGGGGTCTGGACGTTGACTGGTCTATTGCATAACCTTAATTCTTTTCTTTTTCAGTCATTGTAGATTTACTGTTGCTGTGCTTGGATCATTGTTGCTGTTGCACAACAACATTTCAGACATCTGATGGATAAATGGGCTTTTCCACCATCGTGCTTGAGAGCATGTCTTTTTTTGACCTTTGAAATTTTTTTTTAACATTTAACATGCTAACTGAGGCCTGTAGAGTCTCTTGGATTTTGTTTTTGGCATCCACTCCCAAGAAAATCATAGCACTGTGTTAACACAGCTGAACGCTCTAGACCAACAAACTGCCAAAACGTTAGTGTTATAGACAGTGTTGTTGTTAATGTATGTTTGGGGGCGTTGAACCCCGGAACCTTCAGAGGTTTTTCAGGGTTCTCCCTGCCGGAATGTTATGTGTGGGACCGTTTTCCTGTATGTGTGCGACTAGCTGTGGTTGTTTCTAAAAGTGGTTAGTAAACGTCCTGAAACTGGCACTTGAGTTTCCGAGCATTTTTATCCTGAGGTTATAACAGTTTGCTTTACAGAGGTGTTCACACTTAATCAGGTGCATTTGATTAGCAGCAACTGGCTGCTGCTTGCACTCCTAATTCCAATGAAAGCAGTAACAATGAACAGGAGTTCATCGAGTTCTTTGAAAACTTTCTTTTTCTGTAGGTTGAACTTAGTGGTTTAAAAAAAAGAAAGTGAATCGCAGTCTCTTGTCCTGGAAATCATCTTGGACATTTCATGGACAATATAGTCTGGCAAATGCTTTGTGGTATCAAAATGCTATTTGTTGTGAATGCAGGTGTGTGTGCTCCTTGTTGTTCCTTTCTGATGCCACATGAACTACAGAATAGGGGAGTGCAGGTGGGGAGAGCTGTGTCTGTAAAGATCACCTGGTAAAACTTTTTTCTTCAATAATCTGCTCAGTCAAACGAGGCTTGTATTTCTCTGTGGGAGACTTCTGTCCATAGGTCTCGCAATAATAACACAAACACACAGGCCTGCCACCCATTATTGTGTTACTCAAACACATTTGACTTTCTTCTGCAGCCATTGATTTTTATGCGTATGCTTTGTTTATGGCAATAGCCAGTTTCCCATATGATGACAGCATGCACTATAACCTCTGTAATACATTTATTATATTATGTGCAGGCAACTGTTAATACGCATTGTAATTTTTTTTTATTGCTAAAGCTGAAAAATATTATCAGAGGCAGGTCAGAATATTATGGATGCTTTATTTTTGGCAGGTTTAACAAAAGCGTACAGTTTGGCTTTCCATACTGAATGCATACTCCATTAATCATAGTTGTATTTTAACCACAGTCATTGTTTAACAGTAAATTTAATTTCCCTCTACTTAGCTAAATGTGGCTCAATTATATCCAGCAAGGGCACTTAAAAGAAGTGGGTGTGAAATACTGAAATAACATTAACAGTGCATTAGCTATTAATCTGCACTCCAGAAAATTTCGGACAAGTGCTGATTATTTTTACAGTAAAGAGATTTTCTGAATCGTTGTTTGAAATTTTCTGCGGCCCAGAACACCTGTAAAAACACACGATTTCATTGTAGAACAACATTTTGAACTTTGTAATATTCTGATGTCTGACACTGACATGTTTATTATGGTTTCGTTTTTTATTTGTTTTTCTAAGGACATAATATCAATAATCTTTCTTTCATACACATTTTCTAGAAGTAATTTTCCCACCTCTTTGTCAATACACGAACAATGCACAATTTGTCTGTTCATAATTACCAGAAGATATGACGACATAAGAGCTTTTTGGAGCATTTGGATACACCCACAACCCAGGTGTTGCCAAAAGTATCCTTTGAATTTTAGTCTTGAATGGCTAAATCTAAATTACTGGGAGGTGATCAGATATAAAGCACACTGCTGCTAAAATGTGAATGAAAACCATTTCACTGTGGTCTTCTCTAATGATTACTCAACATATAAAACCAAGATTTGTTTCACTTGTTGCAGTTGGTAGATAGGGCTAAGTTCATGTTGCTTATTTCAAGTGCTTTTCAAGGGACATAAAAAAAAGACATAAGGACACACAGGTGGTATAAAACAATGCAGGATTTAAAATAGAAGATAAACAGAAGATATATAAAATA
>NW_005187475.1:485345-510203 GCF_000239375.1 Pundamilia nyererei | reverse complement strand
GCCGGAATGTTATGTGTGGGACCGTTTTCCTGTATGTGTGCGACTAGCTGTGGTTGTTTCTAAAAGTGGTTAGTAAACGTCCTGAAACTGGCACTTGAGTTTCCGAGCATTTTTATCCTGAGGTTATAACAGTTTGCTTTACAGAGGTGTTCACACTTAATCAGGTGCATTTGATTAGCAGCAACTGGCTGCTGCTTGCACTCCTAATTCCAATGAAAGCAGTAACAATGAACAGGAGTTCATCGAGTTCTTTGAAAACTTTCTTTTTCTGTAGGTTGAACTTAGTGGTTTAAAAAAAAGAAAGTGAATCGCAGTCTCTTGTCCTGGAAATCATCTTGGACATTTCATGGACAATATAGTCTGGCAAATGCTTTGTGGTATCAAAATGCTATTTGTTGTGAATGCAGGTGTGTGTGCTCCTTGTTGTTCCTTTCTGATGCCACATGAACTACAGAATAGGGGAGTGCAGGTGGGGAGAGCTGTGTCTGTAAAGATCACCTGGTAAAACTTTTTTCTTCAATAATCTGCTCAGTCAAACGAGGCTTGTATTTCTCTGTGGGAGACTTCTGTCCATAGGTCTCGCAATAATAACACAAACACACAGGCCTGCCACCCATTATTGTGTTACTCAAACACATTTGACTTTCTTCTGCAGCCATTGATTTTTATGCGTATGCTTTGTTTATGGCAATAGCCAGTTTCCCATATGATGACAGCATGCACTATAACCTCTGTAATACATTTATTATATTATGTGCAGGCAACTGTTAATACGCATTGTAATTTTTTTTTATTGCTAAAGCTGAAAAATATTATCAGAGGCAGGTCAGAATATTATGGATGCTTTATTTTTGGCAGGTTTAACAAAAGCGTACAGTTTGGCTTTCCATACTGAATGCATACTCCATTAATCATAGTTGTATTTTAACCACAGTCATTGTTTAACAGTAAATTTAATTTCCCTCTACTTAGCTAAATGTGGCTCAATTATATCCAGCAAGGGCACTTAAAAGAAGTGGGTGTGAAATACTGAAATAACATTAACAGTGCATTAGCTATTAATCTGCACTCCAGAAAATTTCGGACAAGTGCTGATTATTTTTACAGTAAAGAGATTTTCTGAATCGTTGTTTGAAATTTTCTGCGGCCCAGAACACCTGTAAAAACACACGATTTCATTGTAGAACAACATTTTGAACTTTGTAATATTCTGATGTCTGACACTGACATGTTTATTATGGTTTCGTTTTTTATTTGTTTTTCTAAGGACATAATATCAATAATCTTTCTTTCATACACATTTTCTAGAAGTAATTTTCCCACCTCTTTGTCAATACACGAACAATGCACAATTTGTCTGTTCATAATTACCAGAAGATATGACGACATAAGAGCTTTTTGGAGCATTTGGATACACCCACAACCCAGGTGTTGCCAAAAGTATCCTTTGAATTTTAGTCTTGAATGGCTAAATCTAAATTACTGGGAGGTGATCAGATATAAAGCACACTGCTGCTAAAATGTGAATGAAAACCATTTCACTGTGGTCTTCTCTAATGATTACTCAACATATAAAACCAAGATTTGTTTCACTTGTTGCAGTTGGTAGATAGGGCTAAGTTCATGTTGCTTATTTCAAGTGCTTTTCAAGGGACATAAAAAAAAGACATAAGGACACACAGGTGGTATAAAACAATGCAGGATTTAAAATAGAAGATAAACAGAAGATATATAAAATACAATTGATTAAATGGAAGAATATAAAGGTACAAGACACTGCACTATTTGAGTAAATAGCTTCATATTTTACCCGGTGACACTAGACAATTTTATTTCTTATATGAATGTTATTTATTGTAACTGTCATAAACAGGATGTGACAAGTGACAATAATAACAACTGTACTGCATTAAAACATTCACAGCAGGTGGGATATCTAGTCTTTAAGTAATGACGTATGAACCCTGTTTCCGGGCCCAAACTAATAGTTTATTAAGGTTGTTGTGTTTACATGTTTTAATGCTTTGTATCTTGTTCTGTTTAATCTGTACAAGCTCCTAAAAAAGGCAGTGATCACTGTCGGCCTCTCTCGGTTTTTATTACCACTGTTAAAGCTCAGTTTTTAAAACCTTACGATGTAGCTACAGCCCAGCCCATGCAGCAGTAAATTAATGACTAACCTCGTATTGTGGATGGATTTATCTCAGTTGTTCTCCTGACTGAAGTTTGGTCCGTCTGCAGGATCCTGCCATGCATTTGTCTCCAACCATTGAGTGGAAAAAAGTTGGCGTTCATCTTCCAGCTTCAGCGTGTTTATATTATGCTAACTATAGCTGTGTAGCTAGCCAATGCATAGGACATCATTATATACGAGCTAGCCCAACTTCAGTAACCCTGTAAACGTCACTACTGTTTAGTTTTCTGTCTTCAAGTGATAGCAGAGCTAAACGTTTACATTTTTCCCGCGTACCAGTAGAGGGAGCCCACGTACCACCGGTGGTACGCATACCACAGTTTGAGAATGACTGCTCTATACTCTATGAAGTAAAACCCATGATTCCCTATGATTTAGTAGCTTGTATGATCTTTGAAATACTTATTTTCTGTATGACTTCATCAGTCTCTCACATGGTTATGGAGAATTTTTAACTCATTCTTCTTTACAATGTTGCTTCTGTTCATTGAGGTTTGCAAGCATTCATTCATGCACAGTTCTCTTAAGGTCATACATGCACTTGCTTTTTGCACAGGGTATGAATGTTTCCAAGCACGTTAACAAACACGTGCCATTTTTTTTCTAAACTGTCCTGCCATGTTCTTTTTAGAGAACAAGTCGGAGCTTTTTTTCTCAGAGCATAGTTTGGCCTTGGGTGAAAATTCTGGGACATCCACTTTTGGCATTGCATCACCTGAATGATCAGCAACCTGTTAAAACTTTGCTTTTACAGAGGTGCTCACACTTGCTGATGATCAGTGAATCAATCACATTTAATCAGCAGCACCTGGCTGCCGCTTACCCTCTAAATTCCTGTTGAAGCAGTAAGGGTGTATGTACCTAATTAAAATAATTTAGAGTGTTAAACCTACAGTATAGATTTGGACGGTTTGACTTGTACAGTTTGGAATTTAACTGTAATTGCCATAAGAATGAGCATTATTCATGCGCGTGGTGTGTCATGCAATAAAAAGTTTTGAAACCGTGTTCAAATTTGACAGACTTTATAAGTAACATCATCCCGAATATGTCTGAGCTTCTAAAGAAAAGCTGTCAAGATAATTCATGAGAGTAAAAGCATTCACTTGGATCTATGAATTAGTAGACAGTCATTTGTGGCAGGGAGACAGCTAATAAAAGGCAGCATCTGTCTGTAGTGCTGTGTCTGTCAGCAAAAAGGCCCCACTTCTCTGGGGACTGATGAAGAACCTTAATTCTGGGTTTTTGTTTTGATGATTTATTTATCTAAATTCACAAACACACATCAGAGTTGTTTGCACTTCCGCTTTCTTTCTTTCATATTGCCTCACATTTTTGTAATACTTCACTTTTAGGATCAGTCACAATCTTATTTGCATAATTTCTTTAACACAGAGCTGTTGTGGAAAATAGTCCACCCACATTTTACATGTCAGATTGTTGATGCTAATATTTTTAAGTCCTTTTCTTTTGGAGAGATTGCAGGCTTGAACTTTGTGATGTTTTTGACACACTTTGACCGTATATGATGTACTGGAATTCACATCTGTCAGAGTTACATTATAAGAGAGAGGCATAGATTTCTGTTCAGGATTTTTATATAAAAATACATACTATGGGTGAATTCAGTAACGGCAACAGCTTCCAGGGTAAAAATAATCTTAAATCTGTATTTTTGGGCAAATATTTTCTCACTGGTGATACTGTAGATTTTTTGTGTACCTATGACAAATTAAATTTCAGTTAATTTATGTAATGCTTCAAATTAATTGGACAGATAAGAGCCTGAAGATATTTTAAGATGGGTTCTGCATTGTAAGGCTTGGTTCTGTATAAACATTGACTAAATACAGCTCCTGCTTCAGTTACAACAGCCCATAAAGGAGACCAGATAGCAGTCAGGACTCTTGTTGAATTCTGCAATCTGCCGGTTACATTTGTTTGTAATTGTCTGCATGTGACATGGAAAAATACCCAGTGGTGTTTAGCATTGACTAGTCAAAGCCACTCTGCCCAGCTTGACGCTCCCATTGTATGGAGAGAGCAGGCTCATTTGCCAAGTGTTAACTGCTTTCAGTTCACCGTTCAGAGTTGTATCTCATCACCTGCCATGGCCCTGACTCCTGAAGGCAGCTGTCCAGCAATCTCATTTATCTCAGCTTCCTGTTGAAATTGGGTTACTGCATCCCACGAGGAGCATCTTTTTATGTTCCAGAGATCTATGCTTGCTCAGATAAAATAATAATTTAAAAGGATTTTTTAATCCACATCCTCAAACTTTTTTAAGTCTCTGCTTTTAAGTATTGCATGAAAAACATCAAAATTGCATTCCCTTTCCCCCATTCTGAGATGCTGCAAGTTGCTGTAAATGGAGGTTAGTTAGAAGAAATTGTTTTTATTATTGTTATTAATCACATGATGCATTTCCCTCTTCTGGCAGTGTTTTAGGTAGATGTCACGGCAGAAACATCCCAGCAAGTGCAGCAGGGTTTGAATGACCTGCTGCAGCACTTGTTGCGTGTAAGGTTCATATTAGAGTTATAAGGTGCTTAAAGGTGCTCTTTGTAGGCGGTCTGACATTTGCTGGCTGTCACAACCACTGTGCTGCTGCCATCCCCAAACTTGATGAGTGTTTGAGTGGTTGTCAGACAGTTAGTCATAGGAGATGTAGGCTCCCTGTACTTAGTTTCTCGCACTAAAATATAGGAGGTGCTTTTGAAACATGAGGTTCTTCAAGTCTTTTTCACGTGTGAACTTAGAGTTTCAGAAAATCAGGTTGTGAAATTTTCCATTTCTGTGTCCTCACATCTATCATGGCAAATAGCCTGCTTCAGACAGGTTCACACAAGTGCAAATACTGGTTTAGGTGAGCCCACTGCCTGGATGGAGTGGGCAGGAAGCAGCGCGCTTGCTATTGCTGAATGTACACCGTTAGCTGTGTTGTTCTCACACTGGAACAACACAGCTAACGGTGTACATTCGTTAGCTGTGCGGACATGTCAAGTTAAACGTTTGATACCGTTGTGTCTGACTTTTGCATTCTCTGTCTAATGATGTCTAGAAAAGTTAGAAAAGCAGAAAACTTAGGTATTTGGAAATTTCTGAGCATGTTAGCGTGAGTTCAGTGATTCATTTTTTATTTTCTATTTTTATTATTTTTTAGTTCACGGTTAATCAAAATTTTCTTGCTTTTTTTAAATTGAGCTTTTTAATTCGGTCCTGCCTTTATTTTTACAGCTGAAGACATTCTTGGATATATTGTCGTAAATGATGTATGCTCATATCTCTAAATGGGTTTCATAACTACCTCTCACTCCGTTAAGTCCTGACACTTTCAGGCTTCTTTATTTTTAATATTACTTTTGTTTTAATTTCTCTGAAGCACAGGGGATTGCACAGAGTCTGGGAACTAAATCAACTCAGAGCTCCAGATTCATGATATTACTCTTCATAAGCTTCACAACTACACCTAAACGAAGTACAAATTGTCATAACTAATCTCAGAGATAAATCAGATGTGCCACCTTTCATAGTGTATCTTGTTAAATGATTGTGATTATAGTTATTAAAAACTGCAAAATACACTCTGGTGGCTTAATGCTGAGGAGAGAGAAATGGGCAGGGAGGGAATAAATACAACAAGAAGAGGATTCATCTCCATTAGACAGTAATTGCCATCAGCTAGAGGTTTTCACAGATTTTAATATATAGGGAGAGAAGAGTGAGAGAAATGACAGAACCAGCTATCCCGGCATAGATTCATGCCCTCTTCAAAAGCCATTTTTTCTCAATTAATCCAAGATTTGATGGCCTGTGATTTATCCACATTGGTCAGCTTTGATATTTGGATGGCAACAATGTTGAATTATAACTCTGATATGTAGATTACAGCTACTGTTATCATCACTTCCTGTGCATTTTTCTGCACCATTAGCCTGTAAATTGAATTGGAAGTTTTTCCTGCCACTGATGGTGTCTGGATAATACTCATCATATTAATTGTTCAAATGTTCTCATCATCCTCCCATAAACTGTCTGAAGCTGGGGATCCATTTGCACAGATGTAATAATATCGGTATTCCCCAAAGCCAGGAAGCAGTGGAAACATCTTCCAAAACAAAATGTTAGTCCTCCCACTGTTATTACTTCATTTATCGTTCTATCTGCGCAGTGACAACTGCAACTCCAAAGACGAATATATTTGTAATGATTTTGGAACAAATACTGGCACTAAGTAAGAGCCCATGAGAGCTGATTGCATGCGAGCTGTTTTTGTTTTCACGACTCTAAAACTGGCCCGTATTTTCAGTTGTTGTAGCCTCACCATGTGACTCACAGAGAAAGAAAAGGTCTTGAGATAAAGAGCATTCTCACTTCAGTTTTCACTTCTCTTTTTCAAAAACCCTGCCACAGCCCTAAACTCCTGAGTTATTGCTCTGCTGCTCTACACTGTCAAAATGCTGCTGTTAAATTACCCATGGCTGACTTTTACTGATATTACCCAAGTCACCTTGATGTCACAATAGCTCGCAAACATCACAATTAAAGCCAAACGACTGTTGTAAAACTGCCAGCTACAAAGTTACCCAGACACAACATTACATCTCTGGTGTCTTAAAAAGTAGCAATTCATGATATGCTGTCATGTTTTTCCATTTCCCATTGGAATAATATAAGCTGTTAGGAATGTATAGGTAGTTTTCCACCCAAACCTTCTTTTATATACCCTCTCATTGAAATGCATTGCTTCGTAACAACCACATCTTTTTTTCATCCTGTTTTATAGCAGAGGAGAAGACTGTGAAGAATGCCGTATTATCATCTGTGGAACAGCTGGGAATCAACACCTGTCTGAAGTATGTAAAGGGATTTTCTTTAGCTCATAAACCCTTATTTAATTAGGCTTCTTACAGCAGAAGGAGAGCCTGCTGCGTATAAACTATTTCAGTAAAGTCTTAGAATTACTCAACTGTGAGCTCCATGGAAGTAACTACCCCAAAGTATCTCTTAAAAAGAGTCTAAATCACTGCGATGGGACTAACGTGCATGTACCTTAATTTTGATTTTGTAGTGTCTGCATTCACAATGAATGTGAGGAGAAAGTTACATTTCATATTGGATGGGGGAAAGCATAGTTAAAGACTAGAAGCTGTGTCTCACTCAGTTTGAATCTGTTTGCAGTTACTTTTGCTTCAATTAGGCGCTGATGAATGTTGACATGGTCCTAATCAATTGTTTCAATAACCGCGTCTTCATCACTGGGCTCCACATGAAAACAAGCATCACCACTTTTAACGCAGTGGTGTGTTTTTCTGCTCAACACTGACATCTTTGACTTACAATGATAATAGCATGCTGATGTTCAGCAGGCATAAAGTTTACTGTGTTCAGCATCTCAGTTAAGCATGTAAGCATGCGGACGTTGGAGAAATAGCACTAAAGAGAAAGTAGAGCTGATGTTGAAGATGTAGGTCGGTTTGGTTTTAACAGAATAGCAAGGCTCAGTCATTAAAGTGGCCGTCGGAAAGTTAATTGCATAATCTTACCACCGTGAACCTCCTATGACCTGGCTTCAACAAATGTGGGCATCACATTTTGGGTTGTGCACAATACTAAACTCTATAAGGGCCTGATATCTGTTACGAGGACATTATACTGCCATTGTTCTATCGAAATGTAAAACAAATGTCCTCAGATGTGGATTTCCAGCCATTGTAGAGCAAAATCAGGTAAAAAGATAATTCTTTGTTTTTACATTCATCAGGTCCCAATCAGTCCAAATAGCAAAGAGAAATTAAAAATTCATGCCATGAAAGAGTTCGGTTCATAGGAGGTTAGAAAAGAGCGATCCCACTCCCTCAAGTCTAAACATTTTCTACTGACAGTGCTTAAATTGAGTCTCCAATTGATTTGTGATATTTCTTTCAAGAAAACGATGTCTCACTTTTTTTTTCTTTTTTCAGTTTAATGTGGGTATAAGTTAATCACTCCTAACATGAGCCAAACTGGTAAAAATTTTCATGCCAAACCTTCAATTACTTTTTGAGTAATCCTGCTGACAAACAAACAGGCAAACAGAACCAATCTACATATAAGCCGCTTGGCAGTGAAAGTAATGGCTTTATCTGCCTTTAGTTTTCTTCGCTATGGGACTCCATCACTATGCAGTTCTGTTTGCCACTGCAAAGTCAAAGGAAAATAAAGTCTTAGAAGAGTGAGAGTATATTTTCTGTTACTTTCAAATTAAGTATGAACTGTTTCCATCTTTCATTTTTCAAAACATCAAACCAATCCTTTGCTCTACACTTGCTAAGGAATTTGTCTGCTTTTATATCTCCATTATAGACCAAATGAATACACTCATACATGTTTTCTTTTGCTTACCCCAACTCAAACCTCTGTAGCTACTCGTTTGTGAATAAGCAATATGCAAGTTTATAGCTCATCTGGTCAAAGGACTGATGAGCTTATGTCGATAATTCACAATAGTTGTTACTCCTACTAGAGTAATAGTCAGATCTTCACCCAAACTGTGCTCAAGGTCAAGGTAACATTTATCGCTAATCTGGTCTTGCTGTCCCAAACGTAATATCACTTGGAAAAACCAAGAGAAAGATAAAAAGGTGGCTTTTGCCGCTTTAACCTATAGCATATTTAAGCCATCTAAAAAATGTAAAAGCTCACTTTCATTTTTCAACAAGCTTGTGAACTCAAAGCCGTAACATTAGAATTCACCTCGGCGTCCACTCTCAACATGAATTAAAGCTGCAAATGTGCACAAAAGTCAAAAAGGGAGAAGACTGAAAGTATTTTTTGTTTCTCAGTTCAGCAGCTGGAGACACTTTTGTTAGCCGACATTAGGAAAATTGTCAGAGCTGACTGATGTGAGATATATAAGTTGAGTCCGTTTTTATTTTTTACAGTACATTAATACACCCTTAGCTGACCGAAGTGCAGTACATGCTATACTATAATTAACACTCACTAAATCAACAATAAATTTGCACTAAAATACAGAACAAAAACATAAAACATCCTCAAATTAAACAAGAATAAATGAAAACACAACCGTGCTTGCACAATAAAAACTAGGAAATCATGCTCAACTGAAAGCTGGAGAAATTAAATAGGTTTATAATTGTGTTTTATAATGACTGAGTGACTGGGCAGGTTGCCCCTAAATATAGAGGCTAACATCGAAAAGGCAGTGTGAGCCTGGATCAAGGAACATCCAAGATCAGTTGGTCTGTAGACTTCAGGGCTTTGGCACAAGTGCACTGCTATAAGACTTCAGCTAAGTAGAAAGGCACAAAATGGTTGTGAAAAGCTGATCCTGAAATGGACTGGAAGCCAATACAGGTGGAATGTGAGCGCACCTGTCAAAAAGCGAGCTGCTGTGATGACTGATTAGGGCCAACCTCCAAAGAATTTCAAAAGTCTAATTAAGAGGTAACAAAGTTTCAAATTACTCTCTCAAAGTCATGTGGATGGAGGTGGGCCCTAATTTTACTGAGGAGCTTTAAGTAAAAATAACCTTATCTTAACAACAGAGATAGGTGAGTTTAAAAATGCACTTTGTTGAAACAAACATGTTGCAGAATAGACAGGAATTTCATGATATTGCTGCCCTGTACTTGTGCAACTACTTGTTCTGTTCTTTATTTTTCCCACAATAGACCGTCTGACTTGTGTTACTGTTCTCACACTGCTTGTTTCTGCCTTTAACGACACCCCGCTGCTACATTACACAGTGAATATAACTCTTTCTGAGCACCTACTCCGAAGGGGGCTCTGCAGCTGAAAAGTTTCTGTGCCTGTCCAGGAGAACAGAGTGCCACATTTTTTATTCCGGTATCAACACAGAGTGCAAACATTACCCGCAGAGTGGTGGGTGTTATAGGATTAAAAGTTGTTGAACATGAAATTATAATTAATCTTTTACTTGCGACACTGGGCTTCTTGAATAAAGTTTTGAGGACTCCTCTGGGGTATTTGCTTTAGACTTCAATGTTGCTTTATTTCTGAGTTTGATATAAAGTATCCCATTGGGCAATGTGACTTTCATGAGTGATTCTGGGAACTGAAAGAAAAATGGTCATGCTGAGAAATGATCATTTTTTTTAAATTAATATTTTCACTGTTCATTTTATAGGTTTTCATTTCAGTAATTTAAAATGATGGGGAAATAAAAGAAGAGATATGAAACAGATGAAAAGTAATAAAGAAGTAAAGTAGTAAAAGCAGAGCTATTATTCCAACAGGATTTTATTCTTGAAATCTAGCAGCATAGCTTTGCATGTTTCACAGTTCCAGATAATTCTTGTTAAAATTTAACTCTGCATTCATTAAACCAGTTTTCTTCCAATTGGTTGCTTCTTACAAACAGAAGGTTTGAACAGCACACATGTGGCGGCTGTACCTAAGTACACTATATTAAGGATATCCCTTCTCACTATCTCACATCTATAAAGGGTTTGCACTTGAAGATGTGTGTTTCATACATTTCATTTATATTCACAGGTATGGGATTTACCTTGGGCTGCTGAAAGAAGAAGCTGCAAATGACCTAGCTCTGCTAATGAAGCATGTGAAGATCTTCTTGTCCACGCAGAGAGTTAAAACTTCATCAGAACTCAGTATCCTTTACAGAAGCCATACAATAAGAATTCACAGTAAATGGACACACTGTGGCTGTAAATGTTAGTCACCCATCTGACAAATGTTCTTCTGTCATAACATTTTATTTTTGCATTTGGTCAGTTCAAAACTCGAATTTGGAAATTAAGAATGTTTTTTTTTAGTTATTTGTGTCTGTTTTGTGTCAGTGTATCACCGAACCTCTGCTTACCTTTGGTTGGTGAAATGATGGTCTTGCCCCTCCATGATGTTCCTGACATCATGCTGAAATTAGGTTTCAATGTTTCTTCTTCAGACATAGCGTTCTACACTGTATATGAATATTTTTGTAGAGAGCAGCAGTTTCCCCCTTCTTATTCAGGGTTTTTCTTATAATGAACATATGAACAAAGATTGTAGCAAGTTTTATAGGTTTCACATCTACTGTTCAGGAGAGCAGTCATCCTGAATTTCCTCCATCTGTAAACAGTTTGTCGTTGGGCATAATTCATACCCATCAGTATTTCTTGAGCATAACCTTTTTCTAAGCTGACTTTGTATGCCTTTATTTATATGGATGAGCACCATTGCAACCCACGCATTCAGATTACTGCAGAGTAATTACTGCAGAGTAATTACTGCAGAGGTTCACCGTATGTATATAATGCACTATTATTTTAAATAAGCAAAACAGAAGTTTTGCCAACTCTAAAGATTTCACAAACTTTTTCTTTGTGGCACTCTGGCTACTGAGGCAACACTATATGTGTGTGACTGTAGTAGCAGCTATCTAGTGTCTAGTGTGAGAACGCCACAAGTCGCCCTTTTTAAAAGAAAGAAAAAGAAACCGAGAGTGTCATGTCTCACGCTCTGATCAACACAATATAGATTATCTTGCTCCATCTGCTCCTCAGTGAGTAGTTCAACCTTCTTTTGTCCCAAATATCAACTGACAGGCGTCCTTTTTCCTCCAGATAGCTTCCTTTGTAAGCAGACAATTGAAACATGAAAACACAGAGAGGAGATAAAGAGCCCTCACAAATATAAAATGCTGACATTTTGTTTGTAAAGAAGCTACAGTACTAGACCAGACTGACATTTGAGTTGACAGCAAGAAGCTCGTTTTGGGTTATCTTTGTGTTCAGATGGCAGCTGTAAACGGATTTATGCTAATGTTTCTGACACAAAACACAGTGTACCTATTTAAGCTAAAAGAATTAAAAAGTTAATATACTTAAAAATTTGCAAAAACTTTGGTCTAAAGTTTACCCAAAGAACTGAAGTACTTTTTCAGGTAAACAGAAATCATTTTAAATCTAAGGTATAGATGTTGATTGAGTTAGTATTTTATTTCGAGGATTTTCGGTTTCGTTGATGGTGATTAGGTAATCGCAGATGAAAATGTTATTCGTGTCTTTGGGGTAACTGATTTATTTATAGCTGTCCGTTTAAAAATGATATCTTTACAGAATCCATTACAAATGCATGAGGTCTGTCTGTCAATCACTATCAAAGAGCATGCATTTGTCATTGAGGGTTGAGCCAGTGGTTAAGCTAACCAGATCACACTGTTGCATTATAATTGTATTTAAGTATTCACACTGTAGTTTAAGCTTTCAACCGCTGTCATAAATTTATGAATAGAAAACAGAGACAATATATAGTTCTTTTGTTTAAGCAATTCAGTGCCGAGCAGAGATGATCAGGAGGATCAGCATCAGAATGGGGGGAAAAGGGGGCTTTACTGTAAGTGCCTTCGAATGTGGTTGCTGATGCCAGATGGGCTGGACTGAGTATTTTCAGACACTGCTGATCTACTGGGATTTTGCTACACAACCATCTCCCGAGTCTACAGAGAATGGTCCAAAAAAGCAAAAGAAAAAAAAAATTGTCTTAATAATGCCACAGGTCAGAGGAGAATGGCCAGACTGCTTTAGGCATAAACAACATGAAAGCCTTGTATCAGTGGTTCAGCCTGCTAGTGTGGCGTATTGATGTGTTTAAATGCAACAGTATTTCTGCTGTGCGTCCCTATATGAGCACAGTGTGCTCATCTTCTGATGAGTGTTTTCAGATTGATAATGGCACTAATGTCAGTAAGCTTAGATCATTGGAAACTGGTTTCTTCTATGCGACTATTCTATGAGTTGGCTGTTGTCAAATAGCCTCCACAGTCACCAGACCTCAATCCCATAGAACAGCGGTCCCCAACCCCCGGGGCCTTGGACCGGTACCGGTCCGTGAGTCGTTTGGTACCGGGCAGATCTGCAGCAACTGTGCCATGCTCTTATGTCAGTATGGCCCCAAAATCTGAGAAATGTTTGTTAATTCTGTGCTACAAAGAATTAAGGCGGCTCAAGGTGTAATAATACAGTGGTGATTGTGTGACCTCCAAATATTCTTTAAATAATGAAGTTCAAACCAAGGTTGTCCAGACATTTCCATTAACAGGATAAGGCAAAATTGGGACAGATTGTACCCATTTGACCACATTTCAAATCCTCACACTTTCACTGTCACCAATAACATGCCTTGCTGACTTTAAAACAGGCTACAAATAAATGCCAAACCACTCCACACATCTAAGCTGAAAAAAGATGTTTCTTCCCATCATGCACTCGCTGACATCTTTAACTGATAATCAAAGCCGATGGAACTATCAGCATGCACAGTTAGTGTCAAGTTTCTGTGTTTCTGTGGATTTGGTCCTCATTATTGAGCTTTAATGCAGACAGCCATCCTCCAGTTCTTTTAACTGGGTATCCACAAAGGAGTCCCGTCTTTGCCTTTTCTTAACAATGATATAAAGAACTCAAATGCTTGTCATTCAGATGCAAATCTAAGGCAATTTCTTCAGTCTGTTACAGGATCCAGTCAAAACATGGCAAAACACGAATATGTTTCTGTATTAACAATTTTGAAATTGGTCTAAAAATAAGACCTTTGGGTTCTTACAAAACAGACACTTTGGGTTTCGGTTGTTTGTCCCTGTCTGCTCACTGAACAGAGTTTGCTCAGAATAATGCATTACTGTTTTTTTTTGTTTTTTTAACAGCTTTATGACTTCTTATCTGTGTTGGCTCAAAGGTTAAGCACTAAATATAAATGTAGTTATTTAAAGAGGTGCTTTATGGTTATTTTGAGCTTCACGTTTTTATTCTTGGACTCTGTTAGAATAGATTTGCATGATACATTAAAAAAAAGCAATTAGAAAGCTGTTGGAGTCATTCAGGTTATGATCTGTCACAAAAAAACATTTTAGCTCCTCAGCAGTGAAGCCACCTGTCTTCTGATTGGCTCCCCTTTGCAAACAGCATTGAACAGCAGGAGGGAGGGGCTTCTACGGTCATAGACCAAGCTGAGCGCCTGAGATGACCAGGCATTATGGCAAAATCCCCAGTTTTGCCTCGATACAGAGCCAAGAACAGAAAAAAACACTGTCTGAAATGGAGCATTTAGAGCCATCCGAAGCCTGAGCTTTTGGCTCAGTGGGAATATTTGTACACTGACCTCATTATTTGAAGCTTTGGCTGTGTTCAAAGTGACCGTTCACCACAGTAACAGTGTATATCTGACAGAAAATAAGGAAAACGATCATAGGTACCCTTTAAAACTATTACTAAGAAATGAGAATGTAGATTCTTAAAGCAGATCAAGGCTGCTGTTGTCTTTTTTCTGGCATTGGTGTGAAGAATTAACATCATTTTACAAGATTAATTAGTTTAAAATTAACATGCTGGGAAGGTACATGCTTTTTTCCGTAGAGTTCACAGGAAATGAACTAAAAGTAATAGATTTCAATGTAATAGATGAAGAAATTTGCTAATTTAGTCTTTTTTCTCATTAAAACTTTCTCCTGTGATATCTTTGTGGCAGAAATGTAGAGAATCTTTCGGCGGGAAGATGTAAATAAATCTGTGTACATTTTAACCTAAAGAAAAATTAAACGGTGACAGTGTTCAAAGGGAGCAACTCAACAGAAAGACATAAAAAGCAGCAAGTGTTGATAGGCCTGGGGTTGTTTTCTGGAGACGAGCCAGTTTGTGTTCTCACTCCCGATTAATCGGCCCACAGTTCTCCTGGAACAGGACAGAGACTCGCATATCAGCGCAGTTATTTGCTGCCAGCAGGGTTTGAATGAAATTATCAAACGTCTAAATGAACTGAATTTAATGAGTAATGCTGCAGAGCCTGAATAAACCACTCGAGACGTACTTGATGAAAGGAAGCTTTAACCTTGGAGCCTGATTGCAAATCCTGTTTGCTGTTTTTCTTTTTTTTAAATATGCTGCTCAGTGTCCGTGCAATGTTGCGTTCACAATGTAAAGCAGCTACTCCTGCTTATTAAGACAAAAATCACAAGAATTATATGTTTGTATCAGTTTGCCAGTGGCTGTGGGTTAAGATTTTTTCATGTAATACCTTCAGAATCTGACACTAGACAGAACTGGGTCTTCACAGTCTGTTTTTTCAGCTGTGACAAAGCTGATGGTGTATCGTGGTTAATTGACTGTTACTCACTCTGTAGATAACACTCACTGGCACCAGTGTCAGCTGACATCAAACTGGTATTAGCTTTGCACTTTATTCAACCCATTATGAGCGCTCGTGTCTTCTGACACAGAGACAATATTTATGGATCTTTTAAAACACAAACAAAATCTCTTAATTTGAGCTTTACAAGTGGTTAATACAATGCACATCTAGTTAGTTATTTGTATTTCTCTTTATTTCTGATTAAAAAATAATTTGTGTTTGTCAAAAATACTCATGTTACCACAATGTTTGCTGAACGTGTCTAAGACTTTGAAATCTGTGTATATTTTTTACTAGCCATTTTTGGATCTTTAACTTTGAAACCAGTAACTCACCAGGAAGGTTATCCAGGTCATGACTGGCTAGCCTCTACAGTGTTCCTCATCATGGCCGGAAACATGGAAAAGTCTTTATGTTTGTTAGTCAGTCTCTCCTCTCTGCTCACCTCTGGCTTCATCTGGCCAGCCAGGATACATGCATCGGTGAGTACAACTATGGTAAAGTGAGTACAATTACATATTTAATAGTATTTTAATGTAAATAATTAGGTTACCCTCCAGTGGTGCCTATAGACCGTGCATAAATATGGAAATCTGACAAATCTGACAGATCTGACAAACATCAAACATCTACCTTATAACTGACAAACTGTTACAATATGAGCATGTAGTGCCCTTCACTTTTTTTCTCTTAGCCACCCCTCACTTGTCAAAACCGGACTTAGTCTTTCATAATACCACTAATTGTATCTAAATGTACTCAATGTGCTTTTCTGGTTGAAAAGCAGTGACAAAACATTTTCGGTCCTGATTTTAAGAAAAAAAAGATAAGCATAAATAAGTTAAAAAGCATAAATCTGTACAATTTAGGAAACTAAATGTAGACACTAACAGGCAAGACAACTGAGCTTTTAATACAAATGTAAAAAATATGTATAAAAAAATAAAATATGCAACAAAAAAACAAAAAACCCCACAACATTAAAAGGTAACGGAGAGTTATTTCAAAATCCAACTGATGTGCCACGGCAAATTATAGAAGCAAGGCAGTAGTGGCTTTCTAAGCAGGTCAACTAGATGGAACAGTTAAGGACGCAGTTCATCAGGAAGTCAGACACAAAGAGCAACTAGTGAATTTCCAAACTAAAACACCCTTTTCCCACTTAATACTTCAGTTCTGAAACACTAACATTGCGATTTGTAGCCAGAATTGAGCAAAACCGCACTGCAGATGGATTATCACAGACCAGCACCTGGTGTATTCCCAGGATAAGATGAACGGACTGTCACCTAAAAGCAGCTGGTGATGTAAGTGGTAATTTTTGGAATTTAGGTAGAGAAAGATATTCAGAAAGGTTGCAGCAGGTTATCAGTGTGTGGAAGTGACTCATACAATATGGTGTTGCATATGATGATGGATGGATCCATTTAAGATTGGATTGGTTTGCTGGAGTGGGTCAGAAAAGTGTGTGTGGACAAAGCATAGCCTCGTAACAGTCAACAACACAGGTCTGAGTTGTGTTTGCTAAATTTAGGACAGATAAGTAAGGGTAGGGAAGGGTGAGGCCACAGCTGTATGCCTTCAGAACTACAATTGACATTATGACTGTCTGTAAGCACTGCAGTCAAATTGAACAGCCAGTTAGCTTCAGACAGCTTGTTTAAACAACCCGACACAAGAAAATTTGCCTGATCACTGTCTGGCTTCCTGCATTCTTCCAATGCATGCCCTCCACTTTGACATAAATGTCTACATGTAGGGAGGTTTATTCCTCTTATCGTCTCTGAGCCTATCTATGCTTGAATCTCTGTAGATTCTGTAGCGTGCTTTACATTTAGGTCATTTAGCTACAGACACTGGAACACCTATTAGCTGAAACATGTTTGTGGCTAACAATTCCTAACACAGACTTGTTAGCCTAGATCTTTGATAGAACATGTTTTAGATCTGTGTTATGTAAACTGCTGCAAACTTTACATTTTGACTTTCTTGGTATACATTTTTCAAGAATTCTCACATTTTTCAAGACTTCTTTGACATGGTATCAAGAAGTTTTGGGGCCGCTTTTGGAGTAAATGTAAAACAGGCATTATAGTCTTTTCCTCCCACTTCCAAAAAAGAGGAAAATCACTTACACTATGATTAAAAATATTTACATTTTGGCAAGAACTGAGAGGAAAATGACGTCTGTTAAGTAAGATAAGACAAACTCTTTTTTTGTTGTTCTTTTATTCCCTCAGCAACCCCTGCATCTGGGCATTCATTTGTCTGTGGCTTAATTGGGTGACCCGTATGCTAAAAGGCTACTTTAGGTTGCCTTTGAGCCTGGGTTCAGTTCTGTCCAAGGCCATTTCCTGCTTTCGGTCCCTTCGTTCCTGCCTGTGCTGTTATCTTATCATAAAAATAATACAGGACCAAAATAAATCTTTGGGGAAAAAAACCTCCTACAGAAGTGAAGTTCAAACATTACAGAATCATATTTTTGTCTACAGTGATCCCTGTGGTGAATTTCCATCTAAAACATTGTCATGTGTGGCTTTACTGGACATAGTACTCCATGCTGTCCCTGCCCCTCAGTCCTACGTACTCTGGATGAGCTGTGTACAAGACACTGCTCCTTCAAATTTCAAACAGCTTGAAAGGCTGTCTCTGTGTTGTCCTCATTTAATCCTAACAACAAAAGAAAAAACAAACTTGGAAATGAAAACACGAACAAAAGGAGATAAATCATCTTTTTCATGACTTTCAGGTTTAGGCTGCGAGACAGCAGGAAAGAAAAACAGGAAAACAGGATATGAAATAAAAAGGCTTTGTAAGTATAATTGAGGGAAAGAGTTCAGCTGAGGGGAAGAAGTTTACAATGAAGTCTAGTTTCAATCATTCGAAATTGCGGAGGAGAGCTGAGGTGCTGAGATTAACTTTGCTATCATTATACCATCCTCTATCATCTCATCGTCTGTCGTCAAAGTCAATTACGGCACAATGGGATTAGACCGAACGTGTTTTTTTGCTCTCAGTGCATTTGATGTAGATACAACTGCTGAATATCTCACGCAGCGGTTGGCCTTCACAAAGTGGTCAATTTCATCGATATCACGGAAATTTAAAAGGGCACAAATAATTAAGAGGCAGAGACAAATGGAGGAAATGTGGGCATGAATGCACACTCTTAACACGCACACCGGCACATGGCTGTGCACACTGCATGCTGTTTCTGATTGTTAAGAAGACTTTTTCTGCATAGCAGCATTGAATACAAAAATTAGAGCTTGCAAATACTGTCTTTGCTTTTTTTTATATATATATATTTCTCAGTTGTGTAAGTATGATCTAACATTATTTCAAAATCATTACCAAGAAAAGTCATGACATCAAGATGTTTTTGTTGTGACAGATCCATTTTCCTAAGGAAGTGGCTGAATCAGGAATCCCTCCTGTCTACTGGTGCACAGCTCACTACGTGGAGATGCTGCTGAAAGCTGAAGTTCCTCTAGTCCACTCTGCCTTCAAGATGTCTGGTTTCACCCCATCACAGGTATTATCTGTAACACTGGCTACATTAACAAATTTCAAAATTCCCAGTTTGATCCAGCACATTTGTAAATCAGCATGTTTTCAGTTTCTTGATTTTAATTTTTATTAAAACTAAATGTCATAGTTTTATGACATTTAGCAAATTCACACATAATACCTGATTAAAATTTGTCCAATTTCCCCATAAAGATAATCTCCTTGTGCACCTTATTATTTTTAGAGTGATATAAAAGTAGAGTGCCATAGGATCACAAGCAGAATTGCTCCTCATAGAGGTAGAAAGGGACATTTATCTACTATTTATCTGCCATCTACAGATTTCACTATTGGCTTACTCTGCAGGCTTATGTCTGCCAATTCTGCTTTAGGGCCTTCAGAGCCTCTGAAACACACAAACCAGACTGGTCATTAACCAGAATGACTTTGCAAACTTTGCAGCTTAAAGGTTTAACTGATATATTTGAGGGGAAAACTAAAACCATTGCTAGTATAATTTCAGTCTTTTGTTTTAAAACACAATGCATATGTAATGTTTCAGTGGCAAAAAAAGATCAGTTTCCACTGGATTCTAAATATGACAGCTCAATCATTGTTGGTGAAGCATGAATTTTAAATTATGCTCGCTACTCATTTTCTGCTGTATTATGGGTAAATGTTAAAGATTAAATATTCTTAAACTAGGAACAAAATCTTGCACACTCTCCCTGTGACTTGCTCTCACTTTATTAACAGTATTATGCATTCTGCTAAGACCTGAAGTCCATATAATTTAAATGTACTGTAGCACTGGCATGTTTAGCATTCCAAAACTAGTTTAGGTGTTTATTGTGTTCACCTCTGTTGGTTTTTATTCTGTCCCCTAACAGCTATTTAACTGTATTCGTTTTTAGAGTCTGAGCTGTGCACTGCACACTTGCGTGGTTTCCTATCAAGCAAACCTGTTGGGAAGGAAAAAAATATGTAACTATCAAAAATCCACAATGATATCAGATACACGCTGCGAATTGTTAAGGTCATACAAACCCAACGAACACAACTGATTTCTGTCATAAAATTCAAGCAGCAAAGTAGAGAAGGTTTGCTTAAAAACTGCTGCTGAAACCAAATACACTATGTAACCAACTGAAGTGATAATGTGAACACAGACTCACATCATTAGGAGTCACAGAAAGTTAAAGTCAGGCTAATGAAGTCTGTGAAGATAATATTTACTTGGCTGCAGTCTTTTAGTTTTCAAATAAGGAATAGTTTGGTATCTTGGAGTAATAACCTTGGTTTTCTTAGATCAACAAAGGATAATCATGAATATTAATGGAAGGAATAAAAGAAACTGAATTTGGAACAGAAATGTTCAGTTTCAGCTAGACTGCAACTATCTACGGCAAGACAGACAACAACAGCCTGTTAAGTTTTTTGGATGCTGTATATATTTAATAAATCAGATTGCAAAACCTTTCATAACCATACTTGTTCTTGCCCTGTAATTGACCTCCTTTTTCATTTTGCTTTGACTTAAGTCGAATTTAAAATACCACAATACAGCTTTGACATTGAAACCTTTTCCCTTTGTTTTTAAATACCAGAGCAGTTGAAAAGTTAGAACTCTTCTCCTCCATGCTTCTTTTCTCTAACGCAAACAACGAGGTACGAAAAGCATTTTCACCTTGAACGCTCTCATGTTTGATCTCGTCTTCCGCGTGTCTCCAGTTGACAGTGAAGGCTGACACAATGAACGCGTGCTTATAAGAGTCGCCACATTTGCATCAAAGATCTGAACCCGTCGTCTCCGGGGTGGAGTAATGCGTTAACATTCAGCTGGTCTCTTTGCTGTTCAAGGCGATAATGGGCTCCTGTTCTTCAGTGAAAAATGGAAAACTCTATTTCAAAAGTTTGAACTTTAAAATCCTGACAAAGCAGCAGTGGCAAATGAAGCATTAAAAGCCTCTGACGATCATACAGTAAAGGGTGTATTCAAATGTCTGTGTGTGAACGTGGACAAAGAAGTCATTCAAAATCCATCTGCAGAAGGTTTTAACGTTTGAATCGGGAGTGTTTGTGACAGGTATCATGAAACAAAGCATTAGTAAGTGTCTTCAATTTTAAAAATGAAAAATAAAAAACATCTTCTAAGGTCATTCTGCAGAGTGAAAATCATGTGCAGCAAAACTACAGAAAGTTGTGACATGAATCTGAAGCTCTCCTCAGTTTCACAGAACTTTATAACTATAAGGCAGAAAACAGGCACAGTTATCCACACCCTGGTGAACAGAATGACGCTTGCTCCTCCAGGTATCACCTCTGGAGTTAGTTGACACCCAAAAATTGAGCTAAAGGTAGAATTATTCCCCAAACACTTACAGAAACATGACCCCAAATACTTAACAATGTTGTCCCATAAAGGCTAGAGGTTTTAGAAGACAAGTTAGCTGAAACACTCCACTGTAGATGGAGTGCAGAAAAAAGAAGCCATAAACACAACATTGACATAAAATGTTAGGTGAATGTAAGACACAGAGTCGGATTAATTGGATCACATTCCTGTTTCCCTCAAGAATTTGAAGTAGTTGTTCTCATCTCTCTGTTTCTCGGTTTTGGTATCTACCAGTTTGCGAGGCGGATACAATGTTGACATTTTACCTGCTACTTTAAAAATCTCGTAACAATAAAATTAAACAACAAATTCATGAAAATGCATTCAGAGCAGTGATGTTAAGGGCATTCCAACCAATACATTGATCCTAAAGATGGTAAAACAGAATTGCAACACTATTCAAGGTCTTCTGTGCATCACTGAATGGAGACCCCTGTTAGCGGATATTTGCAATGCTTACTTTTGGTTGGGGTGTTTCTCACTCTGTGGCCTCACTTGTAGTTGTCAGTTCAGATATTTGGGAGAAGAAATGTTAAAATAAATGAATAAATAAATAGATTTACATTCACCTTATGCTCTCGAGTTTGGGCTAAAAGGAAATAAGATGCACTTGGAAAACCTTGGATAGATTTACAGTCGCATTAAGAACACTGTATTTGTCTGTTTACTTGTTTTCCACAAGAGTGTGTAAGGGCAGCATGGAGCCAATCATTCCCTGTTGTTATTACAACACACAAATTAGAGTGTCAGTGTTTTGATTAGAGTTTAGTGGAGGAGGGAACAATTGTAATCTGGTTTATGGGGCATAGGTTATGCATTTCTATACGCTTGAGCAGATTTATGTTGTTTGTGAACATAGTGGCTAATTATTGCACAGTTTGTGAAACTGGATACACAGTGAGGATGTCTAGTTCAGTAAGGCTAAAGGCTGCTAACAATATCCCAGTTGTATTCAAGCACAGCAGAGCTGAGATTAAGGTTTATGAGTTGAGGATATGTAAAGTCATGTGGACTCTTTGTAGTCATGTGAAAAACTAACTACACCCCATGATTCAGTAGCTTGCAGAACCAAAGACCTGAAGGAATCCTGACTTTACATCATTGCAGAGGTATATTGTCATGTTCAGGATTTGCAGGCATAAAGTTTAATATTCTTCAAGTTAACTGAGGCCTGCAAAGTCAGTTTCTTTTTTTGCATTGCGTGAGCATTGCACTAATTGCATGGGTGAATTTGCTCGAACATCTAATCCTGGGAAAAATAGCAATTGTTTTACCTGTTTTCCCACTTGAATTTTAAAAAATTAGCAAAAACTACCAGACAGGCCTGTTATTAGTGATTAGGTAATAATGAAAATAATAATAATTATTTGCTTTTTTTTTCCCTACATGGTTCTGCAATTTGATTTTTAATATAAATCCAGTGCACTGCTCTTCTTTACAGTTGTGTGTCTTTGCTTCATCCAAAAAGCTCAAATGATGATAGACAGATGATAGACAGTGAGCAAGTACTGACTGGAACAGAGGTGCTATTTGTTTAATTTCTTACATTTTCTGTGTCTGGGGGTTTATCCCATGTCAACACATCTGTGGCTACTTTCCAAGTTCTCCTATGGTGGGGAAAAGCTTTTTTAATTTTCAGTTGAATTACACTTAAATTTCCCAATTCCTTTTTTTCCTCTTTTTAAATAGATGCATGATTTGTTTTCCCTCAAAACTGACAAAAATAGTGATTAGCATAATTGAGTAACCGCTATTCCATAATGCCTCAGTTTTTCAATCTTAGTAGTTATAATGTTGAATGGAGCCTATCCCAGAGCGGCGAGAGGAGGGGTACACCCTGGATAGGTTGCCAGTCTGTCACAGGGCTAACACAGACAACCATTTGCACTCACATTCAATCAGCACAGATGGGCCCTGGACAAATGCTGGGTTCGTACCCAGAACCTTCTTGCTGTGAAGCAACAATGCTAACCACAGCACCACCGTGCTGCTGTTGTTCAGTATATATTTACTGAATTTAGGGACTCTGTTAAGATTTGGAAAAATACACTGCTGTAAATATATCTAACTTTTTAAAATTAACATTCGGCCTATGTCATCAGTTGGTAAACACGCTCTTTTCTAAAGATGATGTAGAACTCTGTGTTCTTTTCACTGAGATCAGGTGGGAATCCCATCATGAACCACTGCATTAAGGTCACTAATTTTAACTCAGTCATCAACTGGAGAAGTAAACATTAGCATGCATCTCCATGTCTCTTTGTCCCATAATGCAACCTCAATATTAATGTCTGCAGAGAGTTTGTGAATATTTTTTCACTCTCAAAGTAAACATGTTTCCTGGAAGACTCAAAAAGCTGAGCAAATGAAATACATTTAGACACTTGCACAAGAAATGTAAACTCATTGTCCATAAACCCAACCATGCAAATTTGTATTTTAAGAGATTATCAACCATTTTTTTTCACTTTGTGCGTAAATAGAAATTTAAACAGGTTTTCAGCTTTATAGTAAATGTAGTAGAAGCTGTTGTTTATTAGACATGGATGTGCTGAATTGCCTAGCACAAGTGCCTTTTTGTAGTTATTGAGCTACATCTTGTATCCATGTGTTTATATTAACATACCTTTTGTTTCATTGCAAGGCAAAAAGAGAGAAATAACCTGCAATACGAACAAAGACTAGTTAGTTCCCAATGATGATATTCAGATCTCACAAACGCACATATATAGTTGAAACAGATAACTTTAGATAATTGTAGTAGATGGGTGCCATTTCAGATAAACATGACTTAATATTTATCATTTGTGCTTCCATGGTTTTGTAACTACATGTAAATATTTTTCTGTGTTTGCTTATCATTTATGTTCTCCTTATTTACATTTAATTGTCTGGTGGATTTATACCAGTTTAATTAAATGCTTGAACAAGCTCGGTTCAGAAACGAGATACTGTGCAAAGTTATGTGTTAAGTTGGTTTGTTTTTAAATATTTGATCGACAAAACTAATTAAAGAAAAGCTGAAAAGATATTAAGGATGAGATGTCTGAGTAACATATTTCTTTTTTTATGTAGTTACAATAGCTGCCAAACTCATAGTTTGCTGTTGTTGTAGAGCAGAACACTTTTAATTACATGTGGGGTTTGCGATTTGTCAGCTTGGAATCCTAATAACGTTTGTTTTTTCTCTTTTTTTTCCCACTACAGATGTGCCTCCATTGGCTGACTCAGTGTTTCTGGAACTACCTGGACTGGACAGAGATCTGCCACTATATTTGCACCTGTGTGGTGATGGGTCCTGACTACCAGGTTTACATGTGTGTGGCCATATTTAAGCACTTGCAACCAGACATCCTGCAGCACACACAGTCCCAGGAGCTACAGATCTTCCTCAAAGTAAGATGGAGTCAGAACTACAATATACATGCAATATTTTACTAACAGAACATACTCAGATTCACCTTAAATCTCTATGGTAGCCTTGTTAATTACTATATGTAGGTATGTCAAAGAGGAACAAGTATCCAGTTTTCTGTAGTTTTCCCTCAAAAATCTGTGTTCTGTGAAACCTCGAACACCTCTGCAGGTAAATACACTTACCTGCTAC
>NW_005187475.1:483331-484900 GCF_000239375.1 Pundamilia nyererei | reverse complement strand
TATAAAAAATGATCTTGGTCTTGTGTTTCTTAGCTTAAACACTTTGATTCTTGTTGGTCTCTTTCACTAGTATTGGTTTATTTGTAGCAGTTTGAGGGCCAAATTCTTCTTCCAAAACTTAATGATGAGATGTGTTTGCTATTTGAACTCTGGGAATCATTGATGTGGGCTCTAATCTGATGTGCTGTTAATTGGCGATTTCTGTGGTTGGGTAACTCTAATGAACTGATGCTCTGCAGTAGAGTGAACCCTTGGCCTTACTTTCCTAGGAACGTTCCTCGCGAGAGATTCATCACAGTGTTTGATGATTCTTGAGACTGCAGAGACTTTAAACACATTATTGAAAACTATTTGAGGTAAAGAAGGTTTTTAAGAATGCAAAGTTATCTTTTCACTTTTTTCAGCAAACATAATAAAGAGCTTTGACAGGTCCCTGGTTTGTTTTTGTAATCATACCATTAGATCTGTGGCCATATGTCTCAGGTGAAGAGAAGAGCAGAGCTGCTAATCCCCTGGTGGTAGGGAAGGTTGCTGGACAGGCTTCGAGTATCCAAATATATAGTGAGATTGCATTTGGAATGACCTCCACAGGCCCCAGTCTGCAAAGATCTTTAATGTCCACCCCCAACAGAGCTGGGCTCATCAAGTCCAACATTAAGTCACAGACTTCAGCACTTGGTTTCCATGGCAAAGTCTATGTCCGGGTTATGGACAGATGATTCCACCCATCAGTCAAACTTCAGATCCAGGAGTAAGAACGCTGTGGGTAATTTGGGATCTATAGCTCGCTGTGGTCCCTCCAGCGCCGTAGTGAGCGCTTTGTTCGTATTTCCATCAGTAAATCAGACCCATTCCAGACCTTTGGGAATTAGGCAACTCTGCCGGGGCTGACCAGTGATGGATCCACTGATGGATGGATCAATCCATTAATCGTGATTGACAGTGACAGTATAGCCTGATGTGCACTTTGCCATAAATGTAACTATACATCACAGCTAACCATGCCACACCACCTTTGACTGGAAGATATTGATTTTTGTAAAGGCAATGCTTCTTTGAAAGAAACTGCAATATATAATGAGGCGCAAATGTATCTGGCTTGCCCCTAATTCATACCGAATAGGCAGTACTGCCAGCATAGCAAGATGCCGTTTTCTCATTTTCGTAACTCTACCCAATCCGGTCTTTACTTGATTGGTTCTGACATATTCTCTTTTTTTTCAGTGTTGCAACGATTTCACTAAAAGTAACTGTTGTTAAACATTTATAAACTCAAACTCCAACCCGGTCAGCTCAGTTTCATTCTCTATTGTTTGAAGTAGACATCAAACTCAACACCGTGGCATAGAAACTCCCCTACCAGCCACTGTAGACAAACATAAACTATAAATGCTTACAATGACGTCAGCCACCTGCGTAGGCTACCGCATATATTTCAACACAGGAATACAAATGTAAGTTTATACATTTGTCATTGTGAATCTGGTAAAGTGTTATAAAGGTTGTCCATCAAATGTAATCATTCATTTCCGATTCACATATAATAAATAATTCATTTAAAAAAACTTC
>NW_005187475.1:480530-482190 GCF_000239375.1 Pundamilia nyererei | reverse complement strand
AAATAAATAAATAAATAAATATAGGGAGTGTGTTTTTGTTTCCCTTAATATAACTAATATTTCCTCTAGTCTTCTAGTAGTTAACAAAGTCAAAATTATAAGCAAAAACTGGCCTGCGTTTTCTAATATAGTCCATCAATTTCTTCCATCGTGATACAAACAGGTCCCTCTTGTAGTTCACATCTGCTGTCATTTTCTCCATTCTGTAAATGTCCAATGTGATGTTCATCCACATGTTCATAGTTGGGCTCTCTGAAGAAAGCCATTTTTTTGTGATGGCTTTTTTGCCTCACAGTAGTATTTTCATGTTGCCTATTCATGAACCTGCTTCTCCTACATTTTAGGTTTCCCTCCTGTTTTATTATGCATTTGCATTTATTTTATACTGCATACAATTTCAAGACACCTGTCAATGCAAAGAGTGACAAATTGTGTCCAGGTCAGGGACAAATTGCGTCCAAAGTACATTTTTAAGTATCCCGGCTGAGATCTCAGTTAAAATAAGCTTCTCTAAAGGCTGGCTGGCTTCTCCTTCAGAGATGAGGTGAGGGGTTTGGTCATTCAGGTGGTTGGGCATCAGACTGGCATGCCTTCTAGGTGCCTCCTGGATAAGTTGTCCTACCAGTAGGAGGCCCTGGGATAACCTGGACATGTTGGAAAGATATGTCTTTCAGCTGCCCTGGGAACCCCTGAGTGTTCCCTCAGATGAGCTGGAAGAGGGGGTTGGGTAGAAGATGAGCTGGGCTTCTCTACTTAGACTGTGCACAGACAAGAGAAAAGAAGAGAGGAAATATAGATGGATGTGTTTATATGCAACCTGACAACCCAAAGCCTAAATTTCGGGGGGTGTGCAGCTGCTCTCTAGAGAGGCAGTCTGTTCAAAATACTCAAAGTAGTCCACAAATACATGCAACAGGTAATTTCAGTCCAAATCTAGAACCAAACCTCAACCACCTCTTCAATCTGTTGATTGTACATCCCATGGTACATCTGTCTCTAGCAACTCATCTTATAGGGCAATCATCCTGAAATATTCATGGTTTCCCCTCGTTTGTGCTCTGACACTCACTAATTCTCAGCTCTCACTTTCCAACCCTCAGGGTGCTAGACTTTGGGTGGAAATCTTTGTGCATTGAGAGTTGTTTTCATGTCTCGACCTCAGTGTCTGTCTCCCCCTGTGGCCAGGTTATTATTCCAACCAGTAGGGCTTATGTTTTATTCATACAGTTAACTGGATTCTCAGCACCCGTCTTACCTACTGAATATGTTTGGCTATTAGGGGACCTTCTTGCATCTTCACCATGATTCCCTTTGGACTGTGGGACACTTAGACACTTGTAGTTGTTTTGTATTTTCGATAACTCCACCTATTTAGTCTTGATCAGCTTGATAGCTTTACTACCATTCAACCACAAATATTCAGTCCTCTTCCTGAAAAAAGTTATTGGGTCACTTCATATATTTCCAAGCACTTCAGTTTGTCTTGTGGGGATCCTTCCTGATCAGGATTATTCTGGCTCGTATCAGCTAGTCTTCCCATATGGAAAAGAAATAGTAAAAACTTATATGTGATTACTCATGAAAGTGGCCACTTTCATGAGTAATCACATCCCATGGATGGGCGGTATCAAATGACGTTTACTCTTTAAAGGTCTTTTAT
>NW_005187475.1:475806-480032 GCF_000239375.1 Pundamilia nyererei | reverse complement strand
AGCCTTACTTTGAGAGCAACCAGCTGAAATGCTTCTATTTTTTTAAACTAAGCAATAAAACTGTGTGTGCACTGCAATGCATTCCTGTTAATTTCACCTTCTGTGCATATCCAAACTCACATTGAATATTAACATCAATTCATCACATCAGTGCAAGATTAAGAAAATATAGAAATCTTTGGTAATTATTACATTGATTATCCTACCTAATGATCTCATAAGTGCAAACGGTTAATAAACCATTAAGATTATGTGGAACATTAAGCAGCTCATATTGCCTGTTAATCATGAAAGTATCCACTTAACAGCTCTGAACACTGGCATAGCAACTATATTCTGTGCAACCCTTTTTAGTCAAAATAGAAAGTGAGCATCAATAAAGTATTTACCTTGCTTGTTCATTATTCACTGTTCTTAAAATATCAAAACACAAATACTGCTGTGTCAGTACCTGTTTGTCATTACAATAAATGAACAAGCCAAATAGCTTCAGTTTAGATGATTCTTTAGGACTCATTTCACTGTTCACTGTTCAAAACCATATACCTCCTGTCTGTGTGCATCCACAGTAACAAAACATGGATATAATAGATTTAAAATAATATAGCTGGTACTGCAGACTTATCATTTATGTCTTGTTTTGTGACCTGTAAATCTAAAGAAGATGTAATCACAGCAAGCCTTTATTGTTCTTTTAAAGCTTTCTCATACAGAAATGCAATGCTTCCTGGAATAATCACAGAAGCAGGGTCCTTCATCAGACTGAAAACTCATTTCTTCCTGGCGGTACTTACTCCCCTCTGAACAGTCACTCCTCTGAAGTCACTTTATTTTCTCCTTTTAAATTATAGAAATGTATTGCTCCATTTGTTCTTAATCTCTTTCTCTTCTTTGCACTTCAGTACTCGGTGGCATTTCTACAATCACAATAATATTACTTCATAAAAGACATCGGAGCCTAAATGTTATACACACTGTTTTAGTAGATGGTTATTAAGGGTCACAAAATGACTCTGAAGAAGCCTGAGGTGAGCCCAAGGTGATTTGCAGAGTAGTAGATGATGAATACAAAAGAAAAGAACTTTGGTTACGTAAAAATGATGCTGCTCTTTTCCTCCTATTGTTAACCGCTACACAATAAAGCAATAAACACAAACACCTGACAGAGGGTGACAGTCAAACCAGGGTCCTTTTAGAAGCAAGTCTTTAAAGTCATCATCTTAAATTGCATATAAGCACTTATTAGCACACTTATTCTAAAGTATTATCTAAATGAACTTTGAATGCCACATCCAGCTCTTGGCCAAAAATTTGTATTGGAACATCTCAAGCAATGGCACATTATAACATTATTAAATTTACTCTCTTAAATTGCAGTACTACTTAGCTCACTATAGAGACAGTGGTGAGTATTTACAGTTCTCTGTAAACACAGAGAAGATTGGAGAAAGTTTGTTTACATCCTCATCAGTATGATAAATAAATGATTGAGAATTAGTGTGCAGTCTTAACCCATGTTTGCAGTCACTGAATGTGTTTTTACCTACAAAAATAAGAGAGAATTAAGAGAGTGCTGAGCAGTTGCCGAAGTCATTTAAAAGTGCTTTTTTTCTTTTTAAGTTACCAGCCTGGATACTGAAAGGTTGGGAACTTAGACTTTTGCTCTTTGTGTGTGTTATTCTGAATGCAGATTGTCTTCTGGGTGCAGGTTTCCTCAGGCTGCTAATTGATGATGCCACTCACAGCCACAGTTGCAGTGTTTGCATTGCCCATGGGGTCGGGTGTTGCCATCACAGATGCATACTTAAGCTCAGGCAGCAATTATAGCAGCTGAAATTAAAATCCTGACTGAACAAATGAGCCAAATAAATGTTCTGTTGTCTGGTCTAATACACGTCTCTCTAGTTAAGATATTGCAGCTTGTTAATTTACATTCTGTTGTGTGTGTGTGTGTGTGGGGGGGGGGGGGGATGGTCGTAGTTATTAAGATATCTATGCAACCCTGTTTGTTTCGCTTTTCCAACACGTAAAACCTCATTACCTGAACACCGAGCAAGCATGTTGTTTACTGGCGCGGTGCAGCATTCGATTGCCAGAGATTTGATTTCCGCTGACTTTGAAACAGATTGAATGTAAAACATTTTAATGAAAAGGTTATATCAAATTATCCACACCTCATGTCCTAACAAAGTGAATGACGATAAAGCAAACAACCTTCTGCCTCCAAAACACTGTCTAACTGCACCTCTTAGGACACAGACTTTTGTGTCTTTAAAACAATATTAACTGCAGTTTTTTTTTTAAACAAGTCAACTGATGGCAATTATAAGACAACAGTCTGCTCTTTAGAAAGTACTTTAAAACTTTTGATTGCCTCGTTTGTACTTTAAAGTGGTACTCTGGCGATATATTCCACTAGCAAGAGACAAAGGCCGTCTGAAGATTGCTTTCTCATTCGTTCGTTAACTACTGCCTATATAACAGTCAGTTAACTCTAATGAGCAATTAAGTGTGATTTTTGGACACTTTTAAATCTGTCCATAACCTGCAATAGAGCGCACATTTCATGTTGAGGGTGTCAGACGACACACAGTAAATGTACAGTACAATGAGCAGTCGAAAAGATCAACCATTCCACTCATAAAAGTACATCTTAAATTAATTGTCCTGCTGTCCCTCCCAAGGTCTTGTCCTTGTTCTTCTCAGATTCCTCCTTCATTGGGATCACTGTCTGACCACTCGCTTGTATACATTTGCAAGCACGAGCATAAAACCTTATGTCAGATTGATCAAAAAAACATTTTATCAGAGGAAGATTCTGCAGTTTCCAAGCTATAAGAAGCCGTAACAGGTCAGGAATGTGACCTGACCTGCTGCATGCTGGTCTATCCCTCCATTGTTCATTGCTGTGAGCACTCACCACCCACTGTCAATGCCAAGTCAGAAACCTCGTCAACATTCTTAGACAGTGACACTACTTTAACCCAGTATAAAAGTCACTTTGTTAGCTTTCAGGTTTATATATAGAATTTGTTTTAAAATCATTCTATTAGTTTATAAAGATCTCAGTGGTTTGCTCCCTCACAGTACATCTCTGACCTGTTTGGTATCTTTAACCTAAGACGACCCCTCAGGTCATCAAGTAGTTATGCCCACACATGTGTGTAATAACTAGAGATGGCACGATACCACTTTTTTATGTCCGATACCAATACCGATATCATAAATTTGTATATCTGCAGATACTGTTATGAATCTGATATAGTCTATTTTTATAATATGAAAAACCTGTTTTTTTTTTATATCTTGCTGCATTTTGAAAAGTTCATACTACAATTTTAAAAAAACAAAACACTAAAGCCATCCTATTACACTTTACACTGCACCCAAAATATTTTGCAGTTCAGCAATACTGCTCTTTTTATTTAGATTTAAAGTTCTGCTAAAAGTTTAAATATTTAAAGTAATATTCCAAAAGTAGTTTAAAATGCAATTTTATGAAGATTTCAAAAAGTCTTTGGTTCTGAAAAAAGAAGAGCAATATCAGCACAAAACTAAAAAAAAAAAAAAAAACAGGTTGTAGAATGGACCCTTTTATACTTAAAGCTTAACATAAATAGACATCCAGAGTGGAAAGCAGTGTAAATAAATGCAAACATGGTTTCACAACACTTTTATAAAGTTGGATGTCAGTGTAAGCTGTTTCTATCACATTTAACCTGAGACTGAATTTTGTGTCATTTCTATACAAGACTTAACACAAGTATGAAAAAAAGTGTTTTTCATAGTTTTTTTTTCTTCGAACCACGAAACTGTTTAGATTATCGGTATCCCCGACATAATTCTTCCCCCCTGCATACACGCTAGGCTCTCTGAATCACAGACAAACAGTATCCCACATTCTTGATTTTTAGTTCAGAAACACTTCTTACAACGACTAACTACTCCTGAAACGTTGGAGGTTTTAGCTCTTTATATAGTAAAGTTAGAGGAGGATAAAAATAATTATCAGGCAAAGTGTCCTTTGTTTGTTCAAATAATCCTGTCCGATACCACTTGAGAACAATAAATATATAATATTCTGTTGTAACCCTCAAACTGAATGGTAATGTAACACACTCATTTTTACCTTTTTCACAAAACTAAAACATCACTACTTCCACATCTAATTGTCTGTAATGGAAGCGGAGTAAACTGGATCTGCACTCTGTGCCCAACAAATGCTC
>NW_005187475.1:474444-475786 GCF_000239375.1 Pundamilia nyererei | reverse complement strand
GACTTAACACAAGTATGAAAAAAAGTGTTTTTCATAGTTTTTTTTTCTTCGAACCACGAAACTGTTTAGATTATCGGTATCCCCGACATAATTCTTCCCCCCTGCATACACGCTAGGCTCTCTGAATCACAGACAAACAGTATCCCACATTCTTGATTTTTAGTTCAGAAACACTTCTTACAACGACTAACTACTCCTGAAACGTTGGAGGTTTTAGCTCTTTATATAGTAAAGTTAGAGGAGGATAAAAATAATTATCAGGCAAAGTGTCCTTTGTTTGTTCAAATAATCCTGTCCGATACCACTTGAGAACAATAAATATATAATATTCTGTTGTAACCCTCAAACTGAATGGTAATGTAACACACTCATTTTTACCTTTTTCACAAAACTAAAACATCACTACTTCCACATCTAATTGTCTGTAATGGAAGCGGAGTAAACTGGATCTGCACTCTGTGCCCAACAAATGCTCGCGGTGCAGGGGGAACAAACTTTTCGGAGATGCCTACCTTGGCACAACACCTGGTTTAGCAGCACGTAGCAAGGCTCCAAATGCGTTCAGTGTGAACTCTACACCGCTGACAGGTCTTGCACACAATTATCGCGTGACGCATACTGCTCCTAAGGTCGTGCTAAGGTCACTACTTGGATGCCTTGATCGAGGACCCATCAACCAGGATAAATGCTCAAAGATTGACTCTAACTCTAAATTTCTTCTTTTCTACCTGCAGGAAGAGCCAATCCAGGGCTTCAGTTTTACCAACCACCTGGAGTTTATGGGTGACCTGGAGCACAAATACAGGGACATTGTTCTGGCTGATATGAAAATGATTTGAAGTTAATGTCAGAGTTTGCCGAGGCAAACTGCGTGGAGTGTGAAGAGTGGACCCAGGTGCAGACATTGTAAAACTCAAACTTAACTGATGAGCTGTTTATTATGCAGACAGAACAGTACAAAATAAAAGAGCAAACAATGCAAACTAAGCAATAACCTAAACTGGGTAAACTAGAAAGGAAGCATGAAAAACCCTGGCAAACAGAAAAACAAACAAAACTCTAAACATGGCAATGATGATGTGTGTATATATATATATATATTAGGGGTGCAACGATACACAAAATTCACAGTTCGGTTCAATACTTTGGTGTCACGGTTCGATATTTTTTCAATACAAAAAAAATGTTCATGCCTTTTTAATTTGTCATTTATTAAAATTATAAATATATATTTCACTCAAAAGTACAGTTTTTAAATTTAATGTTGCTGAAACAAAAAAGTAATAAAAAAAATAACTATATCTCAGGGCTCGCAAAATTTCAAAATCCCTGGTAGCCCTTC
>NW_005187475.1:464465-466089 GCF_000239375.1 Pundamilia nyererei | reverse complement strand
GGTTATTTATTGTTTTTCCAACACTATAAATATATCTGAGTATTTAAGATCGTTTGTATTTGTTCAGCAAGAATCTCTTCTTCTGGGTTATTAAAGGTATCTCATGTCACAATGGCAGCTTTGTTTCTGTTTTTATTTATATAGTCTAGTATAAATTGTGTTCTCTCAGATACACTTGGAAAAAAAACCTGGGGGATAAGGAAAGAGGAATTGTCTGTGGCCACCAGCTGTAAAAATCTTTCCCTTTTTGGGGGTTCTCTTGTTGTTGACCCTCCAGGGCACCTGTTGTCACTTTTATTTGCTCTAAAGCAGTTTATTTAGAGTTACAATGGTTTTAGTATTATTAGTAGTAGTATTATCAATCTTTGGCTCTTGTGTTTTTTGTTTTGTTTGGGGTTTTTCCCTGCCTTCCTCCCCTCACAATCCACCAGTCATGACAGATGGCTGCCTCTCCCCAAGCCTCGTTCTGCTAAAGTTCCTTCCTGTTAAAATGAGTTTTTCCTTTCCGCTATCACCAAGCGCTTGCTCATAGAGCCCCTTTTGCATTAGTACCTACTCGGGTCGACTAGCCATAGTTTTCTAGGTTCTCCATTAGATCATAGTACCTGCTTGGCCAGGGTTCCAGGCGATCTTAGCAGGTATTAAAATGCAACGTTGTTAGACTGCATGCCACCGATTGGCTGGTCAGTGTAGTCACTCAGTGAGCCAGCTTATCATTCATAAAAATCAAAACTGCGCTTTTTGAAACCCAGCAATGAGTGAAATGGCTTTTTAAAAAAACAACAACGCTGTGGTCCCCAAGTATGACAAGAAGCCACAGAACGAGCAGCAGGTACATCGTTGTCTCAATGTCCACCTTTGTTTATTTCACATAAAACGCTCGTCCATGTTACTATGACGACCATGCACATTAGGTGGTACTTGATTGTAATGGAAAACCAGTCAGTCCGAGTCGAGTTTATCCGATTGAGTACTAATGGAAAAGGGGCTATAAAGCACTTTGAATGTTGTTGTCATTTGGGGCTCCATAAATAAAGCTGAATTGAATTGAACTGACTTGATTTGAATAATCCTTCCTAACTGGAAAGATCACTTAAGTTTAATTGAATGTTTTACTGTGATGATCAAGTGTTCTCTTAATTTTTTGAGCAGTTGTGGTATCAACATGACTGTTACTTTCTGACAAACTGACAATGTACTTTTAATATGCACTAAACAAAGAACATACACAGTCCATCTGTCCATCATCTTTTCCACTTATCAGTGCTCGAGCGTATCCCAGCTATAACAGAGTACAGTAACAGGTGGAGTATAACAAAGGCTTAACAGAGAGAGACGCAGCCACATTCATGCTTAGTTTGACATCTGCAGCCAAATTAGAATCACCAGTTATACTAACACAGACTGTGGGAGGAATCTGGAGTACCCAGAGAGAACCCACACAGACACGGAGAGAACATGCAGTCCCACACAGGAAACCCCCAAGCAGCCTGTGGATTGGAACCCAAGGGAGACACTTGAAACCTGACTAGAGCACATGGCTATCATGCATAGCGTTAGTATGTTGGGTATCAGGTAAGGCTCTCTATTCACATTCTGTTTAGCAGGTATTTTAAATCAAAGC
>NW_005187475.1:457973-463734 GCF_000239375.1 Pundamilia nyererei | reverse complement strand
AAATGTATAAGGAACACTGACTTCCCTAAAAGAAAGCTATTACAACTTTCCTTTGTTTGTACAATTAATAACAGTAAACTGAAAATTGTACCTGCTACTTGTGTTTACTGGTGAATGACCTTCCCGACCTTCATCTGAGCAATGTAAATCAGGTCGGGCAGGTACACCCTGCTAATGTACCTCTTTTGCTTCCAAGCCTAATATCTACCAAATTACGACTTATATTCAAAATGACCAACAACGCTTTGATCAGTGAGAGTGAGCAACAGCAACTACTTTCAGTGATGTGGCTGTGGATACAGACAGCACTGGTTTAAATCTGTCTGACACCTGGAACCACAGAGAGCAACAGGAACGTGGAGTCTAGCACTCCTGTGGATATGACACACATCATTTATGCACAGACATCGATGAATGCATCGCGCAGCCTCTCGTGATGTGTACTTCTGCAGGCCTTTGTATGAAAGATGCATGAGGAAGGTTGAATCATTGTGATAAACCCTCATTAGTAACCACAGCCTTATCTGTCTCTCCCTGCACTGCGGTCCTGTTGTCCCTCTTCAGACACACTGAGGCCTGAATAATAAATGAGCTCATCACATCCATCCATCTCTCCCACAACAATTGTGTTTACCAGGGGAATGTGCTGGGCACAGCAGAGGTGGTGTCTGGCTCACGGTGAGGAGGAACTGATCAAATGTTTACCTCGTAAAAAGACGGCACTTCACACAGAGAATTTCACCACTGAGTCTGTTCACAATGCATTGAACCCCAAATTGAACTTTAAAGCTGCAGCAATCAATTTTTGGCCACTTTGGGGCCAAACTCCACAACAAGATAAAACACCACAACCGTGTTTTCAATATTTAAGCCTGTTAGAGTTCATAGGATTAATTTGTCAGTAAAACAATTGGCTAATTTACCTACAGCAAACTTTATAGATGAGTCCAAACAGTGAAAAATGTAGCCATTATGGATGTATCAGAGGGTCCAATTTTTTAAATGGCCACTTGAGGCTGACTATAGGGGAGTCAAGCTATATACACTATCTTGCCAAAAGTATTAGTTTGTCTGCCTTCACACGCATATGACCTTGAGTCGCATCCCATGCTTAATCCATAGGGTTTAATATGATGTTGGACCACGCTTTGCAGCTAAAATTCAACTCTTCTGGGAAGGCTTTCCAAAAGGTTCAGGAGTTTGTTCATGCAAGTTTTTGACCATTCTTCCAGAAGCAAATTTGTAAGGTCAAACAGTCTCTGCTTTACTCTGCCCCAAAGGTGATCTGTTAGGTTGAGGAAAGGACTCTGTGCAGGCCAGTCAAGTTCTTCGATACATACCTTGCTCATCCATGTCTTTATAGACCTTACTTTGTACAAAATCATGTTGGAACAGAAAGGGGCCATCCCCAAACTGTTTCCACGAAGTTGTGAGTATGAAATTGTCTAAAATATCTTAATTTACTGAAACATTGAGAGCTCTTTTCACAGGAACTAATGAGCCGAGCCCAGCTGCTGAAAAACAACCCCCACCATAATCTCCCAAACTTTACACTTGGCATAACGCAACCACCAAACCCAGACTTGTTCATCATCGATTGTCAGATGGAGAAGTATTATTTGTCACTCCAAAGAACACGTCTCCACTGCTCTACAGTACAGTGGTGGTGTGCTTTACACTCCTTCTTCCAATGCTTTGCATCATGCTTGGCGCAGCTGTCTTTTTAAGCTTTGGATGCAGTTGCAGAGCCATGAAAGTCCATTCTTGATTTTACCTGTGTCCATGGAAGTGAATGAACACCTGAAACAATTGATTTGGATGGGTGAGTGAATATGTTTGGCAATATAGTGCAGATTCCTACAGTAATATTTCAAGGTTGTGCATCAGATGGTGAAAGTGCGTTGCAGCTAGTTTATGAGCACGCATAGTCTGGTCATTTAGGGTTTTACAAAAGCCAATGACCGTATCCTCCAACATCTTTTCTTGCCAGGTCTAAAAGCAGATTTTGCTAAATTATGTACAAACAGGTGGAACCACCCGTTCCTGTCAAACCCATCCTCGCAGTTAGTCGGCCTTTTGACCATGTGATTGTTGATTAGGTGAGCCCACTGCTAAAAACAAATTATGGTCATCAGATCCCATTCATCCAGCCCATCCCTTCCCACAGTTCATAACAACCAGAGTCACGAGTTGCACTAGAGAGGTAGCATTAAAAAAAAGAATGACATCATGTTCAAATACACAAAGCAGCAATCTCTTGGCTTTAGGTTTGCTAAACTAGTGTTTAGTCATAGTGTGTGAGGGTCACTTCACCACCTCAAACAAACAGCTTTGATTTCAACAGTTCTGGGAACATTTATACTGTGCTTGTTGCTTAGCCAAAAAGACCCATTTCTCTTCCCAGGGGCACACAAAAAAGGTATATGATAGAAAAGTTGTTCGGTATTTTTCAAACCTGATGACAAGGAATTAGTTTCGACCCACTCAGCACAGTTTGGAGGCCCATATGTAGTTAAAAGCTGGGTGAATGAACCTGACACCATTATCAACACTCCTGAGCAGAGGTCCCAGACATGTCTGTTTCATGTTAATATGCTAAATCGGTTTCGCTCCAGGGAAGAGGACCTTGAAGACTCACATCAAAAGAAGAAACTCCTTGAGCCCGCTCCTACTGCCTCAGTTTACCTGGGATCTGTCTCAGCAGACCATGCTGGTGGTTTGAAACTATGTAACACCCAACAATGTGGTATTCTGCCCAGTTAATCAATGCTCAACAGTCTGTAGAACTACCTCTCATATGGCCAGAAATTGCTAGCAACCATGGTTTAATGGTGCTTTTCAACTTTATCTGATCATTCAAAGTGCTTTGCACAACTTGCCTCATTCACTCATTCAAGCACTTTCTTTTCTATGCTCTTTTTGAGCTTTCTATCGAACGTTCACATGCATTCATACTCCGATGAATGTGTCGGAGAGCAATTTGGGGTTAGTATCTTGTCCAAGGATATTTGGCATGCAGACTGGAGCAGATCGAACCACCAACCCTCCGACTAGTATTCGACCTGCTCTACCTCCTGAGCTACAGCAGCCCCAATGTACAGCTCTTTATTACACCAACTTTAGTAGTCAGTGCAAAATGAATGAAACAATAGAAAAATGTTGTCCAATGTCATGGGTACATGTCAGGTTATTTGCCAATAGTCTGCTGGCAGCAGACAACACCAATATCAACTGATACCAGTGTTTGGCCAATCAGCCTTTCTCTAGAAGCATTAGTCGACAGTAGTTTTTTTTTTTGTAAAGACAAATCAATGAGCAGAAAGCTGCCAACAATGCAACTTATATTTTCTCTGTGTATTAATTAGTATAAGCTTATGCTAAAACTGAGTCACTTTCATCCATTTTAACCATATATCAAACAGCGTCTCTCCACAGTCTTTGTAGTCTCTTGATATAGTAGTAAAGCAAAAGGTACCCTTCCGCATCCTTATGAAACGCTCTGGGTTCTCAAGGGAATCCAATAGAACGACCATCGCATTCTATTGCTTAGAACAGAGGCTACAGCCATCTATTACCACCATAACTATAACCTTAACCCTAACCTTAACCATTTTGAGTCTTTTAAGTGGGCTTTCCAAGAATCTGAAAGTAGTCTCAGAGACGGAGAGTGCTTGAGCTGCTGTGCTCAGGAAGAGATCTATAGATAATCTATTGCATATTTTCACACATTAATTAAGGTGGATAAGATTAAATAACTGGGGTTAACCACCAAAACAACGGAAAGTACACAAAAGAGACAAAAAAGAGAGTGCAGGCAGGAAGAAGTGGGTGGAGATGAGTGTCAGGGGTTGGTATATGACAGAATGATAGCAGCATAAGTGAAAGGGAAGGTTTGCAAGATGGTAGTGAGACCTGCTATGATGAGTGGTTTAGAGATGGTGACACTGACAAAAAGACAGGAGACAGGGCCAGAGGTGGCAGAGTTGAAGATTTCTATTGGGATTGACCAAGATGGACTGCATTAGAAATGAGAGAGCTCAGACTGAGATGTTTGGACATGTGCAGAGGAGGGATAGTGGATATACTGGGCAAAGGATGTTGAATATGGAGCTGCCAGGTAGGAGGAAAAGATGCTAAGAACAGGGTGAGATGGAAGCAGATGATTCATTTTGTGAACCCCTAAGCAGTGCAGGTGAAAGAAAAAGAAGAATATATATTCAGACTTTTTGTAATTTAGCACAGAAATTGACATGGGCATCACCAAGGAGGTAAACACTTGTAAAACAGCAATTTGGGGGCAGTGTTGTTACACAGAATCAGATTTTTAAAGCCAGGAAAATGTGCTAGGAATTCTAGATTTGTTTATAACTGTGTATGGAACTGAGATAGAGTAGAGTTACGTTGAGTTTATCTTTAGCTATAAAGTGACAGGATGATGTTTAAATTTTCTTCTTTTTCATAGAGGCTTGAAACTACTCTGCAAAGTTCAAAAGTTGAAACTGAAGCCTGCAGCGTATACAAAGTGACAGCAGAGAAAGTTTTCTTGAAATTTAATAGAAATGATTACATTTTAGAGTTAGCCATTATTAGTGATTCTGGAGGAACACGTTCTTGCTGATGTCGAGGATTTATGGTCTCCGCTTTAAGTTTCTCACAACAACAATAAAATTTAATTACAACATAAAGTCTGTTGCATTTTCTTTATGTGAAGCTAGCGTAAATGCTGATGCTCTTTGCTGTTGCATGACAATTAAGGGCCATAAAACAGGTGATTTTCACATCACTCTTGTTTTCAGTGTGAAGTGTCAACATCCTCCTTCAAAACAATCCTTCTTTTCTTGTATCGCCACACTAATTTTTTTATTTTTTTTGTCAAAAACTGAAACAAAGAGTGGTATACTAAGATCTGTCCTAAAGGCTGAATGTTTCTCTTACAGTTTTGGCCGCAGATATAAAACGTCTCATAAGAAATGAGGATATCGGATAAACATGCAGATGCCAGGCAGCTAACACGAGTAAAACGAGGCTTAAATTTGATTCACAGGCTGACTGAGAGGCAGAACACATAACTGTAGTTCATTCGTGCTCTCGCTTAACAGGCAAAGAAATGAAACCCCTGGAGGCAAACAAATAACACCGGCCTGTCAGCTTAAAGGAAATAAAGTGCATTTGTGTATCATGTATCATCATTGGCTTTTCTGTGTTTTGATGAAGTTGCAGACATGAAGTGAAACCATTACTGAATTACACGCGAGCACCTCAGCCTCTCTGGAATAAACTGTCGACAGTGCATTTTTACTTCATCACTTGTTTTAATAATTGGACGGTGAAATCTCAGATGCTTTATGTCCTTTAGGTTTGATCGATTTTTATCCCAGTTGTGCCGCAGCACTCGTCAGTCTGCTTTATGGAAAATTTAATGTCAAGCTGTTACCAGGTGTCACTGTTTGCTTGTGAGTTTGAGTGGAGAAGATGCCAGAAGTGGGAGCACAAATCTCACTGTCATTGCTGGTGGGAGTATGATAGGGCCCATATTAGAAATGTCTGTCAGCGGAGCACAGTGTTTTCATCAGCTGAATTCATGTGGATGCTGCTTCTATTGAACAGGGGTTGTAAGAGAGCGAGAGTGGTGGGCTGTACTCTGTCAAAGCTGCGGGGATCTAGAAGGTTTAATTTAATTTAATTTAATTTTTTTCTTTAGGACAACGTGAGAGCTCGACTTTGCTGAGAGGAACTGATGTTCCTAGCTGTTGGATGGATA
>NW_005187475.1:431130-456454 GCF_000239375.1 Pundamilia nyererei | reverse complement strand
TTTGGGGTCCTTAGGACCAAGTAAAGCGCTATACAAATACAGACCATTTACCATTTGAACTGCTGCTCGTTTGTGGGTCTTTCTGCATTCATTTTTGTCCTCAGAAACCGAAAAGCATTTAAAAGCATTGAAGAAGATCACATTTCTTTACCTTGAGAAACGCTTGGTTGCTTTTCCAGTATGCTTTGGGTCATATATCTGTACTGTGGAGATGTGTATGCTGTTTGGCTGAATGTGAGACACTAATAAAGCCCAGTCAACTCCCCACTTCATCCTGCTGCTTCTATCATCATATTAGCATGCTGCATTAGCATTCTCAGTACAGTTTCAATGAGCACTAGCATAGCTCATTTCTTAAGCAATTCTTTACAAATTTCTACTGTTTGTAATTCCTTACAAACAATAACATTTTCAAAGATATGGGAGGATGGTCACCTCCAGCTCTTAACATAATTAATGCTTCAACAGACTGTCACCTTCAAATCATTGGGCATCAATTTTCTATGTGCTGGGTTAATTTTGTGATGTTGTAAACAAGCAAGGCGGAAACCAAATCTTTCATGGTGCTGCATTTTTGCATAGCTTGTTTTTCACTAAGCACACAGAAGGATTATGGGAATTCATCCAACCCAGAGGCAAACAAGACACACTTGCATGCAATCTTCCAAAGATTTAAGTGGTCTGATTGTTTTTATCACTTGGTTTCCCTTGACTAAAATGAAGCTATTTGTGTATTATGACACCTGATTTCTCTGCCTAAATAACATGTAGATGTTAGTCTGCAAAACTCTGTACCTGCCACAAAGGATGTTTCTACTATAGAATTTGAACTATGTCCCCGGCTAGTGTTAACTTCCTCATGAGTTCCATTTCATAACCAGTTTGAATTTGGAAACATAGAGAAAGACAGTGGAGCAATAGCTTAATGTGATTGATTAAAACGTGTGATGTTGCCAGTAAAAATGCATTTAATCCCACCACTGCTGACAGTCTAGTCTATACCTTTTTAGTGTAGTCTATAGTCTTATACTGGACTGGATTTTGGATCGTGTGATGATGTAGGATGGCAGCTGGATTTGGCTCCAATAGTCAGTTTCACTTTAGATTCGACTGATTGTTAAATGGTAACAGTATAAATGGATTAGCTAAGATCGCAAGATAAATCATGATACTTTTATTTTTAGAAATATGCAAAACATTAAGATAGCTGTCTCCTCTTTTTAAGATAATTAACTGTAACAAATTAATGTTAATGCCTGAGGTTAGTTGTCATGAGGCCAGACTGAAACTCAGCTGGTTAATGACCTCTTCGCAAATTGGTATCTGGACACAGCCAAAGATCCCCTCTGCTGTCTCACTCTATGGCCTGTTTTCAGACATGCACTGCAGCCCTGGGCTTTGCAAGACATTACCTGATGGATCTGTATTTGAGAATGCAAATACTAAATGCAGAGAGATCAGAAATCAGAATCTTTTGTTTTAAAACAATATTAAATTAAACACAACTATACCCGTGCACCTTTCATGGTGATGGTCAGAAAACACATTTACTTTTGGCTGATGTAAAACACTATGTATACTACAAGCTGTCCTGTTATTCTATTGTGGAAGTGATAAGCAAGTGGTTACTGGAGGTTGCTGGGTGAAATCAAAGAGGTTGGTGTACCAAAAGTTTTTCAGTCTTGAAACGTATATTTTTTTTCCACCAAATTTCACCTAGGGAATGCCAGGAATGAACCTCCAGCAATCACTCAGCAACTGGTTGGAAAATATACAATTTTCTCTAGCAACATGTGGTTATCAGGGAGTCACTGACCAATCCCTAGAACTGTGATACTGAGGACTTAGGTCTTAGAAGGGTCTTTAAAAGTGTTAAATGCTGTAATCGGCTTACCGATGTTCTACACATTAACTTTCGGAAAGCTCATTCTACCAAAACAGCTCTTCTCAGTCTCCAGTAACATCTTGATGCATAGTAACGTATAGTAGTTATGTTTTGCTGATGATGGATATGACCTCTGATAATGTTGACCATCTCATTAAGGCTGAACAAGCAGGTGGGTGCACTGGGGTCTGCTTTAGAGTTACTCTCTATGTCTGTCTTAACTATGCTTTTCTGTGGCTCCTTTAGGTTGTGTTCCACTTGTTTTGCCTAGGGTGTGCCACAGGGTTCTATTTAAAGGCCCTTATTGTTTATTATATTTGCTGCTTCTTCAGCACACTTTAAGCACTTTTTAAAGATATTTTATATCACTGCTACGCAGATGACATTCAGTTATAAATCTCTTTCAAGCCCTACAATGTTTCTACGCTACAGATTCTGCAGAGGTGCTTAGTTTCTATTAACAGTTGGATGGCTAAAAATGTGTGTGCTAATTCAGTTGCAGTGGTTCTCCATTAACTTTAGAGTCCATTTATATTTTTTGTTTTTTGGACTTTTTAGAGCACCTGTATACCTCAGTCAACTTTTACATCCTTATGTGCCCTGGTGGTCCCTAAGGTCATGTGATCAAGGCCCGCTGTGCATCATAAAGGCTGAGAAATAAAAGAGACTTAGCTTGTACAACAAGTATTCCCCAGAACTCTGAAACTCCCTCTGCACAGGAGATCTTTTATAAAGCAGCTGAAAACTCATCTTTTAAAATCTGCTTTTCTGTAACTTTTTGTTTTAATGTTTTAGCATTTTTGCTGTTAAGCACTTTATGATATTTATATTCAAAGTGCTACATAAAAAATGTTTTTGCAGAGGTATTGCCTAATCTGCCAGTTCTCAAAATAACATTCAATGTTCAATTGCACCCATGTGGGTTCAATTTACAGTGAGCTAATTATTTCCTCTTGTGTGCAACATCTAAAAAAAAGGGCGACTACGAACACTGACTTAATGTTCCCAGCATTTTTCAGACTCCATGTGTGAATGGCTCATAATCATCAGGCAAGTGTGTTTTTAGAGCTGAACAAAGTGCCAAGTGCTAGTGCAAACCATCTGGTGGCATTAAGACTGCCAGTCAAACATGTGTTAATGAAATCATATGAAATTAACAAAATAGCCTTGAATTGTTTGGCTTACTTGCATCCAAAGGTGACCACCTGTTATCCTGGTCTGCATGATGCATAACCAACATTTCACACAGTCTGTTTGTAGCTACGAACTGAAAAAATAATTAGGCTCTCACTCAAAACTTAAAAAAAAAAAAAGAAAAAACAATGGACAAAATTAATTTGTGATTTTCTTTTTTGTTTTTAATCTTAACAGACATGGTATCCAGAGCATTTAGTTCTGATAATTAAGTTTGACTGACACAAAGGATTGATTTATATTCTGTACATATGATAACAAACCTGAATCCAAATTTCAAGCTTATAAAAACGAAAAAACAATTTACCTCCTATGCCATGTACAGAAGCATCCTGCTTTAACTGTAATCATACAGTAAAAATCTGTAATTCTGCAGAGTAATCTTCTGTTTTGGCCAGATCAAGGAAAACAAATGTGAACATGGCCTCACTCAGCAGTAAGCAGTATGTATTGATGTTTCGTGACGTATCTTCAGAACTCAGCTAAATTAGACTCTCTGATATGCTGTTTCCAAAGTGGTCTCCTGCTGTGCCTCTGAGAGTTAGCACAGTAAAATGTAAAATCGTGTCCTGTGGGACATCACTGCTGCCTACTGAGTGATGAGGAGCTTAATGCAAGACTGTAATATTTTGTATTACACTGGTTTGTTCCCTTTCTAATTTCTTAGGGTTTTTTTTTTGTTTTTTATATCTGTCACACTTAAATGTTGCAGATCAAACTAATTTTGATGCAAAATGCAGTGAGTCATGGGTACCTAAATCTAAAATAAAAGCTGGATAATGAGATCAAGGACAAGCTCAAAGGAAATTATCACTACCAGCTACTCAAGGCATTTCATATGCCTAAACTCAGTCACAGCATTATCTATATTTACACATACAGTACATCAATGAACATTCAGGAACATTACATGCAGGAAACTACCCACTGTAGGTCAAAAACATGCAACAAAACTCGGACTGTCCTGGTTTGCATAGTAGCTGCTCTCCATCTCCCAATGAGGGGTACTAATTAGGATTTTCCATCAAGTAGTAAGTACATCACTGCAATTACATGTATATTGGTGGTGGACATCAGAAAATGTTTGTAAGAAATCCTATAAAGTCACAAAAAAGCACAAGAAAACACTGAAAATTTCCATAAAACCTGGTTTACTTGGAAAAACAGACAGGATTGAATTCAAGAGATCAAGATGACATTATTATGAGTGGGCACACTGAAGTAGCTTCCTCCTGCATGACATTTGAAATGATGCAGATGCTGCTACAGGAGAAAAGAGGAGGCCGAACTGTGTGAACAAAAGTATTTTTAGCTCATCTTGCTGGTTGATATCGAGGCTTGAAATCACAACGCATTGCTAAAGTGTGATTTATCTGATGCAGATGATGTAACTGGTGTTTGCATGTTTTACTCCATTTGCTACGCATTAGTACCACTTGCGTATTATTGCGTAATCCTCTCTAGGACCACCAAAACAGCTGTGACCCACTGAGGCATAAACACAGGTCCTCTTGGGTGTCCTGTGGCGTCTGGCACTGGAATGTTGGCAGTGGAGTCTTTGGGCTACAGCCGGGGCAGGCGCCAGCACCCTCTTGCTCTCCATGATGGAAATCAATAGCACTTAAATACATGCAATATTCCTACTCCCAACATTGACCCAGCACGGTCAATGTTGGGTGTAAATCCATCTTATTAAGAGAGAGGTCAGATGCATTCTTCCAGATCAAAATAAAATCTCAGATGAAAAAAACTTACCTTTGAACAAGTTAAAAAGGATAAAAAGACAGTAACAATTTGAATTTTAAACCTAAAAACTCGCAGACACGGTTACACTTTTCTACCTCTCTGTCCCACTTCACGTAGCTGTTTCGCTTGTCGGATCATTGGCTCTTTAGTTTGACCTGCACTTTTATCGTGTGGAGCCAATCAACTCCTTAAATTTGACATAATTGGCTGTTTATTTCAATTAGCTTGGAAAACCTCATTAGCGGGAGCTGACTCGACCTCAGAAGGAGAAGCGGTTTAGAGATGATGACTGTAATGGCAGTATAATACAGTATAATGATCTGTTGTGCTGTTGATCTTGATTATGGACTTTTCAAACTGACAGCAAGCAATTTGAAGGAGATAATTGGTGATAATGAGGCTGATTAGGCATCAGCGAGGACACACCTTGCTCAGCTCGGAGCCTGAAGGTGTCTGCAAACCTTTTCCTGTTATCAGCTGCGCCTTGTTATCTTTGTTGCTCATTCTCATTTGTAAGTGTCACTGATTCCTTGATTATACAGAACTATTTTCATCCCCCTTCTGTGATTTTAATCTTTAACTTTCACATTTACTATAAAGGCTTTATTTTCCTCTTATCAGCTTCTTATCTTTTTTTTTTTTTAAATCTTATGGACCCATATTCAGTTTTGGCTACCGTCGCTGCTCCTTATTGTTTGCAGCCCCTGTAATACTTTTGTTTGCAGATTTTCTACAGCAGCCCAATTTCAGCAGCCAGAGATGTCATATTTTGATCACTGTGTATGCACACGCTGCTGTGTAGGAACAGCTCTGTGCTTAAGGGAGTGTTGCATTAGCATTTCCATTTGCTATAGTCAATATTTTCCACAATGGAGTGAATTGTTCATTGTGTGCATGCAAATCAGATGACTTTGGGGATTTGGAGCACAATGATACAGACTGTAATTCAAAGTGTATTGATAAATACTCAATGCAGAAAAGGTCATTGGCATGTTTAATAAGGATGCCATCAGACCTTTGCATTTCCTTTTACTGCCTGTTTTTAATGAGCACACAAACTCCGAATTATTTATTGATCCCAAAACTGCAATGAGTGATGATGGAAGCGCTCCACCTCCTCTTTGTTTTCCTCCGTCTCTCACAGTGCTCTGCTGGGTCTTACTTTAATTTAAAGTGTGGCCTGGTCTTGTTTGGAATGCATGCTACAAGCCTTCCCTGAGTCCCTCTGCCCAAACCCTGCTGCTATCAACTCTGCTGCATGTCAGACAGTCTGAGACGGTGGAGAGACGCAGAGAATTATAATTCCCATTCACACTCCTCATTGCTTAGGCACAAAGCACTGCAGAGACTCAACTTTAACTTCTCCCTTCCATTCCTCGGATTTGTGGAGCAAAATCAAGAGTTGGTTTCCTAATCCTCATAAGTCCAATCATATCCGGAGTCTACTGGTACATGAAGTTGCCTCCTGTCCACAAACAAGGGATCGGTTCAATGTGGAAATTACTGTGGCTCGGATAAGTCTTAAGTCTCTGCCTTGTGAAGAAAATTGGCTTCAAGGATCGACTTTGCCAAAGCCTTGAAAGTAATCAGTACAGTCTGCAAATTACCTTCAAAACTATGGGCAGCCAGTTTAATTTCATACAAACAGGGACACATTCATTAAGTTTCCATCCAAGACCTCAACATAACCAGGAGCCATGCCTCATTAGGTCGGACAGTATGCCAATATTATATACCAAGGTCCTGGCAATAGCTGTAAAATTCAGTGATTTAATTAACATTCTCTTTTCCAATATTTTAAACTGTGTCTGCTGCTGCTGCTCCTCACAGCCTGTCTGTCTAACTGTGAAGCAACACCGAGAGGGAAAGGTGATAGAAATGTTTGATTCCAGTCAGACGAAACCAGAAAAATGATGTGGACCAAGTTATAAACAAATATAGCTCAGGAATATTTGGACACGGAGCAGAGGTGGAAATATCACACACAGTTCTTTCCACTGATGCAGAGACTCATAAACAAATACGGGTGAAAATAAGTCTGCAGCAGTGCATCAGAATGACAACCGAGGGAACAAACGAAACCCAGACTGAACCTGATTTAGCTGTAACAGTGCTGAAGCTTCTAAACATTTTGTTTTTCGTTCTCTGGTCTCCTTAAAAATCTGCAGACTGAAAATGGCAGACTGCATAGAAAGCCTGTAAACAAAGCGTCTGTCATGGTCGACCCAGTGAGTTGACCCAGTGTTTTGCGTTGGGCTTGTTCCGTTTATCATTTGTTATGTTAAGTTTGATTCTTGCTAACTGTTTAGATATTCAGTACTTTTGTGTATTTCCTTTTTACTTATCCCCAATACAGGTCTTGATTGTTTTGTACTTTTAAATTGCTTATTCCATAAGTTTTATAGTTCTAGTTCTCTGCTGCCCCCGTGTTCCTTTGTACCTTGTCTGACCGTCGTCTCTGTTAGGTGCTTTCGCTTTATTAGTCTTTTCGCCCTCGTGTTTTGTATTTAGTTTACATCCCCCGTCTCATTCTTTCTGTTTAGTTTCAGCTATATTTTTTTTCCCAGTGAGATGCTACATCAGAACTTCCTATTTCCCAGATTATGATATTTCCTTGGCTTTTTTGGAACTGATTCCTTTGACATTCACCAAGAAAAAAAAAAAGCGTGCCCTTTGTGGGGGAAAATTTCAGCTTGCTGTGATAAAGGCATATTTTTTTGAAGTCCCAGTATAAAGAACCTAGAATAAAGCTTTAAATAAAGTTTAAAAAAATGCAGGCTGACTTCAGTCCAATCCAATCAGCAGTTTAAAATCTTAAGGAATACAGCAAAAACAATGCAGGGCCACTTTACAGCTTCACTGTATCTTCACCTCTTAGTGGCCTATCAACCTACTGTCAAAGGTATTATACCTAATCTCTGTTAATCCGCTTTGCAGCTAAGCTGCCATTTAGAGGGCCGACGACCAGAGACATTTAGTCAGGGAGCTCTGGAGAGTTCAGTGTTTTCACTGCTTGATTACACACTTAACAAGATTAATGTACCAACAATATTCATTATTACCGCAGACACATTCGATTAGGTCTTGAGAACTTGTTTGTACAATCGATTTAATTGCATTGATCACTTATGCCTTATTGTTTGCATTATACTTTCTACGTAGCACTCATAATTCATATTCTCATGTATATATCTCATGTATATCTCATGCACATATCTTTCTTTCTTTCTACATAGCACTTTAATTCTTATTGTTTGCACTGAAGCACCGCAGCAATTTCCTAATGTTGTAAACCTCAACATCTGGCAATAAACCCCATTCTGATTCTGATTCTGATTCTAATAATTCAATCCAGCAACAACTCTATTAAGTTCAAAATTCTTTGCGTTATCACCTCTACTTCTGCTTACTAAGGAGGTTATGGGTTCAGTTCAGGTTTCCCCATCAGGCAGGAAAACTCAAAAACTTGTACATAAAGACTTTACCAGAGGTGAGGCCTAGCCCAGCTAATGCGATGTGGCATGATTAACTTGTGGAGATGATTTAGATCTGGATCTTTCTCATATGAAGTAAAAAAAAAAACAAATAAATTGAACTATAAAAATGGTAGACACTAACTAATCTGGATCCAGGGACTTTTATCAAGGGAGGAACTGTCAGAATTGGCCTGTGGCATTATAATTACAGCTGCATTTGTCTCAATCAATTCTCCCAATTTGTCATATTTTTGGAATACAAGATCATATATTTCCTTCACAGTACTAACTGATGGATACATTATTCCACACTGAAACTTCAGCATGGAATGAATAGTAAGCTACTGCAAGCTGATGGCAGACTTCAGCACATACAAACAGGGGATTCAGCTGTCTTATGTCTAAAACAGAAACCTCACACTCAACCATTTATACTGTCTGTCATAATACACATAATGACAGGCTCTTTTAAACAATTTACTTTCTTTTAAATAGTATCAAGAACAAATCAAATGCCATCCATTAGTGACACAGGAACTGACCTCCAGCACACTAAAGAATAAATCTAATGCTAAAATCCCATTAAGATGTGTTAAATGGACCTAGAATGAAATATCCAGCAGAGGGAAGAAGTAAAAGAAGTTTTAGCTTAAATGTATCTCAAAAAGATGAGTTATGACCCAAAACGCAGAACATGAAGTCGGTTAGCTAATTTATCATGGCCTTTGCATGGCGGAGTCAGTTAAATGTTATTTATATAGGGCAAAATCAGAACAACTGTCATCTCAAGGCCCTTCATATTGTAAGATAAAGACTTTTCTATTCTTTTGAAAATGGAGCAAATGGGTGGGGTTAAAGGTTGTTGTGTGTGTATTTAAAATGCATTTGAAAATACTTTCAACCCAACCAGTTGGCATGAAGGTTATCCCAACAGTAGCATAATTGTTTTTTGCTTTTAGACAACAGATGCACTTGTGTGTCTGTAGTCTGTAGTCTCTTCAGAGGGCCGCCCCTCCCTGAACCTGGTTCTGCCTGAGGTTTCAGCCTGTTAAAAGGGAGTTTTACCTTCCCATGGTCACCATGTGCTTGCTCACAGGAAGTCGTCTGATTGTTTGGGTTTTCTCTCTATTGTTGTAGGGCATGGGTCCCCAATCCCAGTCCACGAGGGCCGGTGTCCTGCAGGTTTTAGATCTCACCCTGGGTTAACACACCTGAATCACATAATTAGTTTATTACCAGGACTCTGGAGAACTTCAAGACATGTTGAGGAGGTAATTTATCCATTTAAATCAGCTGTGATGGGTCAAGCACACATCTAAAACCTGCAGGACACCGGCCCTCGTGGACTGGGATTGGGGACCCCTGTTGTAGGACCTTTACCTTATAGTACAAAACACCTTGAGACAACTGCTGTTGTGATTTGATGCTATATATGGTGAACTAAACACAATTGAACTGAATTGAACTGAATTTCAGTCTACACAAACCAAACACTATCATCCCTTATGTCATGCAATGTCTGCCAGGTATTTTTTCTAAAGGTGGACATACAATGTGTAATTTAAAGGAAACAAAACCGAATAAAAGATTAATGAAAATAATGCATATTATTGGTTGTAGCACCATAACTTTCAAAGTTAGCTGCTGTAATGATCTTGTGCCCAAACCCAGCCAGTGACAAAACTCAGAAATTTCACAAATTTAGGTTAATCGTTTAGAAATTTGAATGCAGCTTTGATCAAAATTCTTCAAAAACCAAACCAAACCAAAAAAGGGCAAAATAAAAGCACATAAATGGAATACCTGGCAGTAAAACATGGTAATTAAAATATCTTGGGATTCCAACAAGCTTGTTTGTATGATAGGTACTGATGATCCTGCCAAGGAGAGCATAACACTGAAAGAAACATCGGATTCAATTCAATTAGTATTATCACTGTGAACATTGAAAAATGTGGATATTGTGGATGCCTGAAGAGGCTGCTAATGCTGTATTTTAAGCCAAACCATGATCCTTTAAGTCGCATAAACTGAACCAAACTATGGCTGAAACCTAAAATTAATATAGTAGAAACATTTTTTTGTCATAGAGCCTGACTAGAAATGTGCACCATGTAACCTAAAATAATGCAAGTGAAAGTATTTTCTGGCAAAATGAAAACTGGCAGAGAATCTGTAGCTGAAAGGTGGTTGAACATATTTTCCAGCAGCAGCAGCATTGTTATGAGACAGTGTCATGTCTGGGGACAGAGTTGCGATCATCCCTGACATTCCCCTGGTGGCCTTCCTAGCCTCTATGTCTTAGCCCAGTGGAGGAGGGAAATGAAAAGGTGCAGAGGTAAAAATGGCATAGAGCAGCAGTGGCTGCAGTAGTTAATCCACAATAAAGATTTCTCTAAAATCTTCTGTTTAAAGCTTTTTTTTTTCTAGTCGTGGACAATATTACGGATGGATGTGATTTGCTTTGTGAGTAAAAATAATTTCAAAACAAAAGGTGGGCAGATAAGTTGAACAAGCACCGTTTTTTTGTTTTTACTGTTTACTGTTTTCACTCTCCTCTCTCTTTCTGCTGCTATGAGCCAAAAGAGTTATTTTCTTAATAAAGTGCAACAACTGTTTACAGCCAAATGTCTGAGCAGATCCAAATGCAATTACTGTTTGGCTCCATTAATTAAACCTTGCTGAGTAACAGTATGCATTACAAGTAGATTTTCTATTTGGATTCCCTGGAAATGAATTTATGTGATGTGTTACGGGGTCTCAAAGTAATGCTGGATACATCGTGCCACACAAAATCCTCACTTATAAACTGTGCAGTCTGTCGCACATTTTAGGAATGAGTATGAGGATTTTATTATTTGCTTCCCTTTGTAATTATAAACTTAGCCAAGTACAACACATTTTTAATAAGAAATTCAAACATGCTCAAATAGTGTTATGTTTAATGCCTCAGTGCCACATGTTCCCTCTAAGTATTTGGGTTTCTTGCCACATTGTAAGCAAGTGAAAAACAACAAAAAGAAGAAGACTATTGAACACGTTGTCATAATGCAATATTCTTAAGTTGAGGCATTCCCGTATTACATAAACACTGTTGTAGACCAATAACCAGAGTGAGAATGCACTGATATACTCTTGCGTAGCCATGTAAGCAAACTAAGCTTTCAAAATTGATGCAAATTATTCCAACATGTGTTCTAACATTTTGTTAAATACATGCAAACTGTCTGCATTTACAAAGGAGGCGCTGCAATAACCTTTGTTACTATAACCTCTAATGGATTTTTAAGATAACACTATGGAAAACAGTACTGTATACTGCAATCAGAATGATGAGAAAAGGGTAAGTCGTAGTAGCAGACTGTGGTGATTTTTAATCTTTTTCTTTTAGTGTTAGTTGCCCAGTTTTGGAGATATGGCATATTAAAACGTCTGTCATCACTTGAATATGATGAAAGTAAATTGCACTACATGTGAAAAGTTTCAATAGTATTTGTTAAGGTACATGCACCAGTGATATCAATCACATATCATGTGCTTTTACCTGAGATGAGAAGTTTGAGGTTGTGATATTTTGATAGGATGTAAACACTGATGGCATCCCCAGCGGCTGAAGTGTATTATTAATTAGCTACAGGTTTCTTTTAGTTTGGTAAAAGGCCAGAATGCTTGTGATAGGTTTGTAGCTTGAACCTATTCGCTGGAAGGTTGAAGACAATATAATTACACAGCAAGCAAGACACGAACACAAGGAGCACAAGTCCAGAACGGTCCACAATAAGTTCAGGGGACCGACCGTGCACACGCCAACGGCGGGCAAGCAGTTCAGGGGACCGACCGTGCACACGCCAACGGCGGGCAAACAGTTCAGGGGACCGACCGTGCACACGCCAACGGCGGGCAAACAGTTCTGGAGGCTGACCGTGCACACGGCAACGGCGGCGACGGAGCAGGTCCGGAGGTCGGCCGCGATGCCAGCGACGGCGACGAACTCTTTTCGGAGGCCGTCCCCGAAGGCCATGATGCCAACTTAGAGGCCCGGAAAACGGCCGGCAGAGGTGAGGCGGAATAGGTCGAGCGGGCTCTGACGGCGGTGTGGCAACCGCAGGACCGGACGAAGGCAGGACCGGACGAAGGCAGGACCGGACGAAGGCGGAGCTGGGGCAGGACCGGACGAAGGCACGGAGGCTGGACCAGGCGTGGACGAAGGCAACTGTGTAGAAGTCACAGGGGATGATTCAGCAGGTGGTGGCTGAACAAACTTCCCCGGACCGTCAGCAGACGTGAGGATGTGCTTGCTGGGTCCTCCAGGACCCCCAGCAGACGTGGCTTGAAGCTGGACGGGCGATTCGGGCCACGTCAGCTGGAGCAGATGCAGGACCAGAGGCAATTGGGACCCCTGGCTGAGGGTGAAGATGAGTGGCTGACTGAGCAGATGACAACGCTAATGAGTCCTCCACTAACTGAGCTACTGACTGGGTTATGGACTGTAACAAAGCTTGCAGAAAATCCGATTGTGGTAGCGACTGAGCTATGGATAGCGCGGGTGAAGACTGAGCTATGGGTGACTGAACTTGAGGTGGAAGTGGTGGTGGTGGAGTTGGTGACTGGGCGGCTAATGGGGCTACAGGCGGCTGCTGATCAGAAAACACTGGAGACTGAGCTGAAGGCGGCTGCTGATCAGCTAACTGAGCTGAAGGTGTGGAAATGAAAACAGCACCAGTCCGTACTACAGGAGAGAATGGAAGTGTGGTTGGGTGAAGACGGCGAGGGTTGCATTTCTTCTTCAAGGATGGATCAAACGATTTGGCGATAAACCTTGGCAAAAAATGCTGCTGTCGTTGAGAGTACCAAGTGGCGAGGGCCTCCAGGAGAACTACTGAATCCTCTTTCCCTGGGCTGCCCATGCCAAACAGTTCAAAACTTAGCCTCACTCTTAGAGCTGTTATTATTTGTTTGAGTCCATTTATATTTAGAAAACTGACAGTGGAGGCAGTGGATGACAAAAAAATTATCAAAAAATACTACCTCCAGCTGCCTCTTATAGGGGCTCGCGGCATGGACTACCCTCCAACAGTAATCCCAAAGGAGCGCGAGATTCTCTCCCTCAGAGGCGAAGCGTGAGTCCGCTGGATCCATTACTGGTCGCGTCGTTCTGTCAGGGCTCTGTGTGCGGGCAGGCGGAGAGGAGGATCCAAGCGCAGGACTCGAACACAGAATTGTAAATCAAAACCTCAGCTTTATTGCTGACATGAAAACCAAACGTGAAGTGCCGTGAATACAGAAACCAAAAAACACACAGGCATAATCTGAGGATACGACACAACACTGGGTTGAGGACAGCACAGGGCTAATATACACAGGGTGGTAATCAGGGAATGGGTAACAGAAGGGAGACACAGCTGGGGGAGATCAGGGCTAACGAGACGGGGGAGCTAAGCTGCACACACTAACATAAGACAAAGACTTTCACAATAAGACAGGAAACAAGAAACCACTAAACAAAGATGCAGACACAACACAGAGACAGACTAGACACTGAACAGGAAACTGCAATACACATAAGAACCCAAAACCTAAGAACTGATACCTCACCAAGAATAACTGAAACAGATCTATAATGATAATAATAAACAAAGCACCAGAACATCAGAAAATAATCCATAATGCAAAAATAGACCAAAATATAAGAAAATCAAAATGCTGGGTCAACACTGACCCAGAACCGTGACATTGGGACCATCAGTCATGTTGTGCAGAAGTCAGGTTGGTACACAGCTGACAGCTCTGTTTGACAACTGTTAGAATTCATGTTATGGCAGGAACCAATCAGCTAAGTAAAGAGACACGGCAGTCCATCATTACTTTAAGAACTGAAGGTCAGTCAGTCTGGAAAACTGCTCAAACTTTGAATGTGTCCCCAAGTGCAGTCGCAGACACCATCAAGCACTATGAGGAAACTGGCTCACATGAGGACTGCCCCAAGACAGGAAGCTCAACAGTCACCTCTGCTGCTGAGGATAAATTCATCCGAGTCACCAGCCTCAGATATCGCAAGTTAACAGCACCTGAGATTAGAGGCTGGATAAATGCCACACAGAGTTCCAGTAGCAGACACATCTCTACATCAATTGGAGACTTTGCAAATCAGGCCTTTATGTTCAAATAGCTGCTAAGAAACCACTTCTAAGGAAAAGCAACAAGCAGAAGAGATTTGTTTGGGACAAGAAACACAACAAATGGAAATTAGACCAGTGGAAATCTGTGCTTTGGTCTGATGAGTCCAAATTTAAGAACTTTGCTTCCACCTGCCTTGTGTATGTGCGAACCAGAAAAGGTGAAAGGATGGTCTATACATGCACGGTTCCCATCGTGAAGCATGGAGGAGGAGGTGTGATTTGCTGCTGACACTGTTGGGAATTTATTCAAAATTAAAAGCGCACTGAACCAGCATGGCTACCACTTCATCCTGCAGTGACATGCATCCTATCTGGTTTGCGTTTAGTCAGATCATCATTTACCTTTCAACAGGACAATGACCCCAAACACACCTCCAGGCTGTGTAAGGGCTATTTGACCAAGAAGAAGAGTGATGGAATGCTGCGCCAGATGGCCTGGCCTTCAGAGTCACCTGACCTAAACCCAGTCGAGATGAGATGGAGCTAGAGTGAAGGCAAAAGGGCCAACAAGTGCAAGACTGTTGGACAAACCACTTCAGGTGACTCTCTCATATATTTGTGGATTTTTATCTTTAGAAGCACATGTCTGACACATACATGTATTTGTTCCTTTTAAGACACATTTACTCCTTTAAGGCATAAATATGTCATGAAAAGTTAGTGGACTGTTGCTGATAAATATGTGAATGAGTTGCATTAGGTAACTGGTCGCATGGCTGTAGAAAACCATTGCAGAGACTGATATGGCAGCACAGCACTGTTCACACATCATCTGGTCCTTAATTCTGCAATGAGAAAGGTCAGCGAGAGGAGAAGTATCATTAGCTGAGCCCTGACTTCACCTCCCTACCGACGTGAATAAACTCGCAGACAATGACAGAGGCATGGTGAGAAGATGATGGATGGAGGAAGATGAGAATATAATAACCACAGTGTGACATTGGAGCCCTTTACTCAGGTTTTTCATTGTGTGTTTGAACAGCCTCCTCTCTCTGCATTGATTTTCTTTTTGAGAGTGTCCATTTTGTCAGCGAGAGCTTATCAAACACCAAAATGATTCATTTCCCTCTAATGAATAGTTGCCTGCTTGCCTTAACTTTAGGTACCAATGTGCTGTGTGAGTGCTGTATAAAATATCAGACTTTGCTTTTTTTTGCACTAGTGGCTTACTATTCTGTCCTTGTTGCAAAAATGAACATTTGTTTGAACTGTTTTGGCGATTTTAATAATTTGTTTCATACTGCAAAATAAATAAGTTGACAGATTTTTTGAAAGACTCCCCCAAAATGTATCTAACTTTCTATAGATCTTGTTCAGATTGCAATTTCTTAAGCTCAAAGATTGGGACGAATTAGTTTGATTTTTGATCCTATCATGTTAAAACTGCACATAAACACACCATCACGGCTGGAAATGAACCTGATAAAGTGAAGAAGAGATTTTCAGATAAAAATTTTTAAAAGACCTTTTCAGCCCTAACAATTAAAATACTGTAGTTGTTGAGACATCTATGAAGAGGGGCCTTTACTAATTAGCATTTGCCCTCTCAAACAAAGACTGCTGCTGCTTCCATCAGGATCACTTAACATACATTTCTAATCCAACTATAATTGAAAAGCTACAATAACTTAATGTACATCAACTAAAACGAGCACATTTTTTCTTTAAATACTAATGCAGACTCATGCTATATTATTTAATTTGCATGTATTGCTCTGGGCTTAACTAAAAGACTTTACTAAAAGCAGTGCATGTACTTCAGCAATATATAATTAAATGACCATCAACATTTCAGCACTGATTAAAGTGACATTTACCTACACTGCTATTTAAGTACTCTACTAATGGAAGGATTTCCACTTAATTAATACGATAATTAGTTGGAACAAGCCATTGGCTAACCTTGAGGGCAAATCGTAAGAAACACATGCACAGATAATGTGTGACATGAATAATCCTCGTTGTTTAATTGTTTCAGTTTTTCATAAATTACATGTTACTAATTTCTATCCAGTCTGAGAGCATAAAATCTGGTCTTATCCGTGTCTCCCCCACATGCTATCAAAACCTTTACATAATTATGCAGAAATCAACTTTGTAAGGTGCCAGAGGGTTGAAGCTACAAAGTCAGGAATGTAAGAGTGTGTGAGTGGTTTATAAATAAATGTTCTGGAAGTGGTCAAGTTTGTAGTAACAGTCCTTTCATTCAACTGCTGCTAACAGAACTGATCACAGCAGGTGAAAGTATTAAAGCTCCTTGACATTTTGAAAGGCTGGTACTGACTCTCCTGTTAAAGTTGAACATTTCTACTTCAATTTAAAAAATTACCTGTGCTATAACTCTCGTAGAGCTGCCCCCACTGCAGCACCACAAATGTACAAATGCATAATTTACATAGAAGACATAAATAATTTCATCCCATGAATATTTACAAAAACTCTGAACGTCAACTAATGTTGTCAGAACAATTTTGGTGAAAACTAGGAATACCCAGCTAAAGGGGGCTGAACTCGAGTTTAACTGATCTCTGGGTTAAAAGTACACTATATTTAGTCCTCACGCTCCCTTTAAAGCTACCTGTTGTGTAGCCCTAGAGATTAATATAATTAACGATTAAACGCAAAGTGGTGTATAAACACAAATTGAATAAAAAAGGCGAGTGAAAAAGAAATACTGATGGTGAAAACTAGTAACGATGGGAAGACCCCAGCAGCCTAGATTTTGCAACGTAACTAAGGGAGGATTCAGGATTACCTGATCCATTGCTAACGATATGCTTTGTCAAAAAGAAAAGTTTTAAGCCTAATCTTAAAAGTAGAGAGGATATTTGTCTCCTGAATTTAAATTATGAGCTGGTTCCACAGAAGAAGGCCTTGAAAGCTGAAGGCTCTGCCTCCCATTCTACATTTAAATAGTCTAGGAACCACAAGTAAACAAGTGCAAGTCCTCTTTTAGGTGGTATCGCACTATAAGGTCTTTAAGATAAGATGAGGCCTGACTATTCAAGACCTTGTATGTGAGGAGATAGATTTTGAATTCCATTCTGGTAGCCAATGAAGAGCAGTCATTATATGGGAAATATGCTCTTTCTTTCTAGTTCCTGTCAGTATTCTTGCTACAGCAGTTTGGATCAACTGGAGGCTTTTCGTGTAGTTTTTAGGACAGCCCAATAACAATAAGTTAAAATAGTCCAGCCTCAAGTATAAGATGCATTAACTAGTTTTTCAGGATCACTCTGAGGCATGAGGTTTGTGATTTTAGAGGCATTGTGCACATGCAGCAAAACAGTCCTATATATTTGAATAATATGCACATTGAAGGTCATCCAGGTCTTTATGTTTTTAAGATATTCCTGCATTTTAACTGAATTGTGTGTGTTATCTGGCATTATGGATATATGGCTCTACGGATCATTTGCATAGCAATGAAAATGTATGCTATGCCTAAAAATGATACTGCCTAATGGAAGCATCCATAATGAAAACAAAATTGGTCCTAACATGGAACCCTGTGGAACTCCATAACTAAAGAAGAAATCCCCATTGGAGTTGAGATAATGTTTAGAAACCAATATTTACATTAACACAGTTCATTTGAATAAAATAACTGAAAGAAACATATGCCAAGAGAGAACTATGGCACTTTGAGTTCAGTTTGTTTATCTAAAAGTTCCACTCAGATGCATGAGGTATGAATGGTTATTTATTTAGCAGAAATGGGGAATTTTCCTTTACAACCAGCCAACACTCTACCAGTGTACCAGCTTAGTTTTCTACTTTCAGAAAGTTCAAGAAAACACCTTGTAGAACTGCGCTATCTATCAGTGTCACAAGTTTATAACTTTTGGTGTCTTTACCATTTTTATCATTTATCAACACCTTTGCATTTCTCTTTGTATTTGTACCTATACGTCTTTGTATGTATGCACTGTAACAGAAGAAATGTATCTTCATTCCTCTATATTCTCAATAGTAATGCTAACAGGACATTGAATTGTACCCTGACCTTGACAATGCTGGCTTCCTCTTTAAAAAGTAAATACATAAATAAATAAATAAATGATTTTTTAGCTTTGCAAAGTTTCTTCCAGACATCATATAAAACTTCACTGGATAAGCTGAATTCCTCACAGCAAGTTAGCGAAACTTGATGAGTTGAACTGGTGGGGAATCTCTTTAAATGAAATAAGATGTGTTTTGCAGCCTTTAACCATTTTGGTGACCACTAAAAATTAAAGCTAAAAATTATCTTTGCGGGGGGCATATGTGATGCATTTTTAAGCTTCACTCAATTTTTAACAGCTTCTGGTCAGAGACAGAGGCTAATTTCAAGTCTGGCTGCAATCTCTGGCCTCAAATCCCAGCCTCCCACTGTTCACTACTTCCTGAAATTCCTTCCAATCCACAGCACTCAAACCTTTTCAGAGATTGACTCTCTAACCTTGCCTGCTTGCTTAGTGTATCTAAGCTTCTTCCTCCATCTACCACATCACCTCCTCATGGCACATAGAGTTATGCAAGGTTTAATGGTCTACAGAGTACTGGACCACCAAGTAGGCTCCTGAGTTGAGAGGGGGTTCGGTATCTCTGTCGGCCATGACTGCTCACACTCTTCTGAGCCTGAAGTCAATCCCCGAGACAAGGAACTCTGCTCTGGGAGAAGGAAAGGCTAACTTTGCATCCTGGCTGAAGATTTAGAAGAGCTGGAGTGTGTCAGACTTGATGTTGGACTCAGTTTTAATTATTTAAATCTGTTACATGAGATAAATATGTTCTTATAAATGTTTAGTAGTCAGAAAAATTTACTTCTCTTAGACTTTAATAAATTTGTTAATAATTTGTAAATTGACAGGTATTTATTTCTGCTCTATTATAGTGCTCAAAGCATTGCAAAGCCACCTATACAAACAAACACATATAGTTATAGTGTAGTTGTAGAGTAGTCATAGTGTACAACAGGAACTGTATTAACAATACTATAAAACATAGTATTGTTAATAGCATTAACTGTTGATCCATAGGGAACAGCTAATGCTAATTTCAATTTGTACACACAGTTGAAAGATCTGTCTGCACTCCCTCCACAATAAGAGAACTCATACCAAATATTTCTTCCAAGAGTAATACTTCCACCCACAAAGAGGCAACTGAATACTCCTGGACATTTTGTATGGTATTTATGTTTTGTACGGTCCTCTGTGCTTGCATACATGCCTGACAATGTCGGGGCATGCTCCGAGACAATGAATGGTGTCCTGGGAGATCTCCTACCAGTTTGGACCAGGGTATCACTGAACTCCTCAAAAGTTTGAGGTGCAACAAGGTGCTGTCAAGTGGACTGAAACATAATTTCCCTGAGGTATTCTGTTGGATTTAGGTCAGTTGAGCATAGGGGCCAGTCAATGTTATCAATTATTTCATCCTCCAGAAAATGCCTGCATACTCTCACCACATGAGGACGGGTATTGTCTTGCATTAGAATGAACCCAGCACCAACTGCACCAATCAATGTAGGATCTGACAGTGGAGCAAAGGATTTAATCGAGAACTTATGGTATTTATTTACCTTTGAAATCCGATGTGACTGCTTCTTTGCAACCTCTGTTCACCTGTTTGCATGAAGTTAAAATTTGGTTATCACATAATTTTCTTACATTGAACGAGAATAAGACCGAAATCATACTCCGCTAGACCAGTTAGCTGATGCCCTAGGCCCTCTCGCTAGCCATCTTTCGTCCACTGTAAGAAACCTCGGAGTGTTCCTGGATGGCTCTTTTAAACTCGAGAAACAGGTGTCCACTGTGGTAAAAAACAGCTTTTACCACTTGCGTCAGATTTCCAAAGCAAAGCCGTTCCTTCCTTTAAAGGACCTTGAAAAGCTTATCCACGCATTTATTACATCCAGATTGGACTACTGTAACTCCCTCTACTCAGGCCTCCAACACTCCTCTCTCTGCCGGCTCCAGTTAATTCAAAATGCAGCTGCGCGTCTTTTAACAGGTACGAGAATTCATGAACACATAACTCCAATTTTAGCCAAATTACATTGGCTCCCTGTTAAATATCGTATAGATTTTAAATTCTTTTGTTCACTTTTAATATTTTGAATAATTTAGCGCCCAGTTATCTTTCTGATTTACTCCATTCATACAATCCCAACAGAGCACTTAGATCGTCCAACCACAGGCTCCTAGCACAACCTAGGACTCGAATGAAGTCGCGAGGCGACCGGGCCTTTGCATCCGTGGCACCCAGACTCTGGAATAACCTTCCCGTTCATATTCGCACTGCCGAGTCATCCAGTCTTTTAAATTACGTCTTAAAACGTATTTTTTTACTTTGGCTTTTGATTCTGTCTAGTTGGCTGTTTTAGCTTGTTGCGTTGTTACTTATTGTTTGTTTTAACTGTCTCATGTTTTTATTGACTGTGAAGCACTATGGTCAACACTGTTGTTTTAATATGTGCTATATAAATAAATTTTGATTTGATTTGATTTATGGTAGTCAAACTCTATTGCCTAGCCTGGAGAGATCTGTGCGTTATTCCTCCCCAGTCTATCTCTGACCCAACACCAAACCGGTTGCGCTGAACGATGTTACAGGCAGCATAATATTTCTTCGGCTTCTCCAGACCCTTTCACGTCTGTCACATGTGCTCAGGGTGAACCTGCTCTCATCTGTGAGAAGCACAGGGCATCAGTGGTGGGTCTGTCAATTCTGGTATTCTATGGCAAATACCAATCTGGCTTCATGGTGTCCTCTAAGAACCAGATGACCTGATTTTTTCTTAGATGTTTATTTCTTAACCAAGCACGCTTTCACCCTAAAACTATGACTTTGACTGTCTCTTATAAATATTTGATGCTACAAGAAATATCTATATTGAAACCAGTTTCCTATAAGCTCAGCTCAATGTGAAAAATTATACTCACTACTCATTATTTATAACGTAATAACAAGAAAACAGAATATACACACATAGCATAGCTTAAAATCTGTTTGTTATATTACATGACATCTGAATTACTGCTGAATTTATTATGTTTTAATGTCTATTCTGCAGTTAGATAGACTGAGCCAATTACAGCTTTGTACAATGAACTGCTGAGCACCATGTCGGTGCAAAGATAGCTCGCTACCTGGCAACATTCATGAACAACAGCGTGAAAAATGGCAGTGCAATGGCGATGGAAGAAATGCAGTGGTTACACATGCATATTACATCTTTAGATATTTTCAGAAAACCACTAAATATTCAGCTTGAAGAATTGATTTATTAGAGATTTGTTGAGGTCAAACAAAACAATCCGTTCACGTGCCGCCAACAGGAAACAAACATGACGTGATGAAAAATGTCGACCAAAGCAAACATTAAAGGAGCGCATGTACAATTTCGGCAGCTTATCACCCAGAGGCAAAGATGTTAAAGTATAAATGCAAAAGTTAAGAGAAAGGTTGACTGAGTTCTTGTGTAGAGGAGAAGCTTGGGTAAAAAAAAAATCTACTCAGGAAGGCATAATCTCTCAACTGTATTGATGTCTAAAAATATCTAAAAGTGTAACTTTATATATTTTGTTATGTTTAAAAATTTTTCTTATCTTTAAACTAAGCCCAGGTTGTTTCTTATATCTAATATCTTGTTGTTATAACCAAATTGATATGCTAATCAAAAAAAGGAATGCAATAAAATCTATTGAAAACACAGACTTTCATTTCTTTAACTTCTAGTGGAGAAAAAAAAAAGAAAAGTAAGGTTTATTTGGCTTTAAAAATAAAGAGTTAAAATTATTAGTTTAATGTGACTGCATATTTTTTTAAAGTTATTATGGCTATTCTGTGCACTGCCAGATCCTTTCGTTAAAAAGATGTAAAACATTATTTATTTGCATATCATCACTTGCTCAGATGCTGCTGTATAGATACTGTATAGGAGTCCGACAGCAATGAATGGCTTTATGCACTTCTTTACTAGATCCAAAGCTACTAGTGCACTGCAGAATCTTTTTTTCTCTGGATCTGGGTGGCTGACAGTGACTCTGAAATCTCACAAACACACACACACAGTCACATACACAGAGGCTAAGCAGGGAAGCAGTAGGAGCCAGCAGGAGGGAAATGTCAGCACAATGTCAGGGTGTTAGCTTGGCAAGGCACGGCAGGGCTTGCCTCTGAATGTTTCTGAATGTCACCACTCTGGAGGCCAGTGGAGCAAACACACACACACACACTTAGATCTCAAACAGAGAGAAGAGCAAACAGAGAGAAGAGGGAAATCTGTATTGCCCCGAGGCAGCGGTCACGCCAGGGGAAAATGACCGACAATAAAACGTATCTCACTCCTTTATAAGGTCATATCTGAATGCCACTCAGTGATTATTAAAAACAATGCAGCAACTTGGGTCATTTGAGTGTGCATGAGCAGATGTGACGTCTGCTACTGAGGTTATGGAGACACGTGACGTTAACTTGTCAGTAGTTTGGACGTCTGATAATCAATATGGGATCAAATGAATGGGTTCCCTGTGCATAGGTCTGAAGACAGCTGGCTAAAACTTCCTTGTGACTGCCTTGGTTGTAGCATGCTGCTGCAGTCATACTTCAAATGGAAGTGAAGGACTTGTCTACAAACACTGTCCAGCTACTGTCTGAGGTAAAGTGAAATGGAGAATGTTTGCGTTCAGCATAAAGGTTGCTTTAAAACATATTTACTGCAGGCTCAGGGACAGCTTTTATTTTGAAAACAAGACTTCTCAATTCCTAGTTTGTGTCACACTAGTTGTACTACCAGTAGGCTAGTAGTTCATCAGTATTTGGAGACAAATATAAAAAGCTGCAGGAAATCTGCTAACAACTAAAAGCAATTAGTAGGTTTTGGTTCAGGAACCAGTCATGAAATACACATTTTCAATCAAAAAGTGGTTGTACCAGGTCCATCATGGTAGAACAACTCTCACGTAATATGCACACTACTCTGCTAACACTGTAAAAATAAAAAGACTAAAATAAAAAAAAAAAGAGAGAAGTCAGTCGTCTCCGACTCAGAGATCTGTTTAGTAATTCAAATAGCTGCAGTGTTGTGTCCTTTAATATCTCCAAAAAGTGAATTATGTTCATCTAGATTTAACGTTTTCAGTGGGAGAAATGTTTCGTCACTGTGACTTCTTCAGTCTCACCTGACTGCAAGTTTCCCCAACCTTATAAACAGCAGATTTGCATAATGACTGAAACTAGCACCACTAACGAACACTGGGCTGTGAGGTCTGAAGAAGTCACTTGGATGAGTAACTAAATGTTTCTCCCACTGAAAACTTTACATCCAGATGAACACAATCAATTTTTTGGGATTTCTTTACTCGGATGATTGAGTGTGCACCAAGACTCCTTTAAAGTCTGTTTCCTGCTGTGGTAAAACATTTCATTCAAACACGTTTTAGCAGATAGATTTCAAATAGAAACTTTGTTTTCATCCATAATGGTCAAATTAAAGTAGTCACATTACAGCTGTACTTGATATTCAAGTAAGAAAAATGCACAAATCAGTCACAATAAAAAACCACAAGTGCCTAAATTATGTAGGTCCCAGTGTGCTTTCAAATCACATTTAGTGGCTTATTGGTGTGTGCCACTGGCTACTGCTCAGATATAGACCAAAACAAACTAAAACTGCCAGTCTCAAGATCGACTTCATTAAATGAAGTGAAAGAATGTGACACTTCAGTGTCTTATCAGTGTGTTAATTGGCCATTTTGTCAGATGCCACCTGCGTCTTCATCATCCTACACCAGTTATGTCTCAAGCCTTTGAGTGATGGTGAACTGTTTTAGATACTTGGAGTATCTTTAGGATATCCAGTGACCTAGGTGCCAGGAGTCCACGATTTGTGCCCTCCTGGCACATTTTTGTTTGTTCCTTTGTATGCTTTTTTATTTGCTAATTTGATGTTGTTTTTTACTTGCTGGTTTGATTTTAAAAATCACTTAAGTAGGGTTAGAGTAGATACAAAAAACTACGTGGTTAGGTTTAGGAAAAGGTTTTGGGTAAAATAGCTGAGAAACGATGAGCTGGGTGTGGCAGACCTGTCTCCTTAATGCCACAACCAGGAGCATCAGGTTTGCCATCAAAGTGCGTGTTGCATTTTAAAAGAACCACACAAGACTTTGAATAGAGGCTTGCTAAATTAAATGAAATAAAAACACATGCAAAAGTTGCTGGTGAGGCACTGATATTCCAAAGATAAGACTTTCTGGTATATGCAGACCGAGCCATCAAACCCACAGTCAATACAAAAGTAGTCCCTTAAATAATTAGTTGCAGGTTAAAAATGAATGCAACAAAAAATAAATCTTTTTCCCTCAGCCTATCAGTCTTTCAGGTGTTTATCTTGAATCAAAGTCAGAAACAAGGGGTGTTCAGTATTAAAAAGAGATGCCTGTGTGACACAGTAGCTGCTGGTTTTCTTTGTTTCCTGAGACAGTGGTAGTTTATTAAGTTGTCAGCCAGCTAAATCATTCATGAAAACAAAGAAAAAGTTACAGTGACTTATGACTTATCTATCTCAGAGCTGAGCAAAAAAATAAATAAACACCGTCCTTTGCTCCCTCTCACACACCTACGTCTACAGGCCGGCATTGTGGGAACCACAAGAAGATGTTGTGAGAGATAAATCAGGAAGATAGGCTTGTGTTTGGCTCTGCTGTAGTTGGAAGCTATTCAAAAGGGCAAAACTAAGAGGGCAGATCTTCATTGATCACAATGACCCCCCAGAGACTAAATAGACAATAACTCTTCAACACACACACACACACACACACACACACACACACACACACACACACACACACACA
>NW_005187475.1:424251-431110 GCF_000239375.1 Pundamilia nyererei | reverse complement strand
ACACACACACACACACACACACACACACACACACACACACACACACACACACACTTCTAAAGGTGGTTAAGACAGTAGCACTACAAAAGAACTGCATTCAGTGCAGTTTCTAAGTTGCACATAAAAAAAAACCCAAATGGTGGTAATCTCCATTTCTCAAGTCCATTTACTACACTTGTGAGAACCCTCATCAACAAAAGGTATCATCAAATGTAGTTGATACCTTTTTCAGCCATTTAACACCCAGCTCTTTGAAGAATCACAGACCAGAAAAAATTTTTCAGTTGCAAAACCCACTTGGTTGTCACTGGGCTTAAATTAATTTAACCTGTTAGCAGTCGGACGTACCGCCCACGGTACATTGGATGGTTTAGGGGACTAATTGGACTGCTAAGGGGTTAATTTCAGTTCTTCCCAGGAATCAGTGCCAAAATACGTTTCTATTCGCCAGGAAAGCACCTGCAGGATTCTGGGCCTCAGTTGTGCTTTTGTGTCCAGGTGCAGCTTTGTGTATTGTACCACAGGCTTTATAAAGTCAGGTCCAGGACTCCCTCTTCCTGGGCATTAACTCCTGGAATTAAGGAGGATAACAAAGTGTTTCTAGGCCGGTTGAGAAATCTCAGCTCGTCCTGGATCTCCTCAAGGATTTCTTCCTAGCTGGATATGACTAAAACACCTCACCTGGGAGGTGTCCGGGAGAGATCCAGATATCCAGACAACCTCAGCTGGCTCTTTTTGATGTGCAGAATCAGTATTGCTCTGAATCTTTCTCATAAAATTGTGCTCCTCTCTCTCTATGGCTCTAGTCCTGAGCCCAGATACCTTCAGAGGAAGCTCATTTGTGCAGCTTAAAATACACAATCTTACCCCTTCAGTCACTGCCCACGGCAAGTGGAGATGGTAGGAATGTAAACTGACCAGTAAATCTGTAGCTTCACATATCCACGGTCACCACAGCAGATCACCACAGCATCTGCATAACTACAGACGCTGCTTTACCCTCTCCCAACTTTTGAACAAGATACCCCAATACTTAAACTTCTCCACTTGGGTCAAAAACTCTTGCCCAACCCAGAGTTGATCCTTTTGAAGCTGAAAACCATGGTTCTCTTGGAGATGCTAAATCTCATCCCTGCCACTTATCCACACAGCATCCTGGATAACCTGGAGGCATGATCCTGAAGCTTCATGGACACTATTCACCACATGGATGCAAATTCCTTTGTCTCTAAAGTTATCTATAATATATAGTTCGATTCCCGCCTGGGGCGTCTGTATCCAGTAAGGGTCCTAAGGCTAGACCCCCTATGCTAAGCAAGCCTACCGCAGACATGAGCGAGACAGATAAATATGAAGGCATGCCGGCTCGGACGTCGCCCGGATCAATAAGGTCCGCGTCAGGTGTTGAGGAACCAGGGCACCCTGACGAGAAGTGGGCTACTGGAACAAGAAGGCATCGGTGGGCAAGAGACGAAAACAGGGCGTTGTTGGAAGGCTACTACGCAAGTAACCCTGGCGGAAGGGGTTACGTGAATAGGATGAGGGACCTATGGATTCTTCGATACCCAACATCCACAATGACGGCGAAACAACTAGTAGCTCAGTGTTCCAACATTCGAAAGAAGGGACTGCTCTCACAGCTAGAGATTGACGAGGTACAACACAAATGCTATGGCAAGGAGGAGTCAGGACGCCAGGTCAGGGGGGAGATATCATCACCCCCACCAGAGATTGCGATAGGAGAAGGATTGTTGAGTGCGAGAGGAACTGACCTGAAAGATAGGATCATGGCCAAGCTTGAAACCTGGACCCCCCGTAGCTGGTTACCAGGATTACATGAAGTACCCTCAGAAGGTCTGCTAGATGATGTTAATGCAGCACTACGGACGATACCTACAGCCACGATTACCAACACTAACAGCTGATCTACAATACGGCAGCAGTGATCAGTGAGATGCTTGGCTACAAGTTGAACAGCCACAAGAGGCAGTACCCTCCATGGAGAAGGAGGCTAGAGGCTAAGATCAAGGTAGCACGGAGAGAGGTTAGCCAACTATCGGAGTTGCAGAAAGGCGCGATGAGGAAGGTGCCTAAGAACCTATGGAAGCTGTCCATACCTGAGGCCTTGGAAACTGCCAAGCAACGACTCAGCCAGCTGCTTGAGGAGGTATACCAGAGAGATAGAAGGCAAGAGAATAAACCAGCTGTTCTCCACGGAACCAATATGAGTACAGCACCACCAAGGCTGGAGGCAGAACAATACTGGAAGAGCATATGGAAGAAGGATGCAACCCATAACGACCATCACAGTGGCATATATATCTATATCTATATCTAGATCTAGATATCTAGATCTAGATATAGATATCTATATCTAGATATAGATATAGACAAGTATTGAAAAAGTAGCTTAGCAACTGCAGGACCTGAAATCTTGCTTTGTATTTTTATTTAGACCCAAACCCAGGCTAGTTAGTTGCTCAGTTAATTTCTGGTTCAATAATATTTTGCAAGATAGCATATGGTGTGAGATGGAAAAAAATGATTTAGGAGAATTAATTTCCCATTAAATGGCTCTCTAAATTCCAAGAAAAGTCTATTGTACAAATTATTTAAAAAATGTATAATTGTCTCAAAAGCCTGAAGAAGAAAAGACGTACTATTAGCATTTCCTTTTCTAATATACATAGTCACTGTGATTTATGAATGTTGGAGCAGAAGTTTAAATCTATGGTTTTTCTTCTCTAGTCTCAGACTTTCTTCTTTTGTTTGAAAACTAAATATCCATCAACCTGCTTATGCTTCTATGATTTATTCAGTCTTATTCAGTATTTTCGGGTGTAGTTGTAGTTGGCTGACCTAATTATAAAACATTTTTGTTCATTAATTATGAGACTACTTCAACCTAAATCCTCAAAAAGGTAGACTCACATGGCTTTTTACCCGAGGAAAGCATCTTTGACCTCTAAGACTAGAGCAAAATCATAATGAGCACACTGAGCACACTCTCATTCAGACATAAAAATTTCCATCCAAGAAGAGATGCTAACTCACACAATCTGTTGTATTACACAAATGTGCACAGACAAACACACATGCACACAAAGAGAGCACTGAAACAAGTGGCCAGTGATGCAGGCCTTCCACGGAGATCAGTCTGATAATGGAGCACGGCTGTTAAGTCTAGAGATGAGATGATGATTGCCAGACGGCCCAAAAACAAATTAAAGCATTAAAGCCCCAAGCTCATTTCTTTATTAATGCAGCTAAGATGAGATTCTACATTAATAGATGAATGATTAGCCACTCCAGGGTTTCTTAAAATTCACCCAAACCTGACTGGAGCAGAGATTTCAAGGGCTGTTAGATCTGAAAACAGATGCTTAAAATTGTGTTTCAACACATTGTGCTCAGCTCAATTTAACTTTAGAGACACTTAACTGTTCAGAAGACTGCATAAAGACGGTAGGTTATATACCCAGAGTATGGTTAAATTGAATGCTGTTTTATCAGATTATATGGGGAGGATTTTAAGTAGCATTTATTTCTTTTCTTTCTATATACGTGATTTTAAAAATAGCACACTCTTTGAGTTGCATTTATTCATTTAGTGGTTATTATTAGTACAACAGAAGTGCATGGATGCAGGCTGACTTAAAAACCACATAGTTTAGCCAAGTAAGCAAAACTTTAGTTCAGTGGCATTCTATTGCAACAAGCAAGGCAAGCAGTGCTTGCTTTGTCACATTAAAACATGCCAAAGTAAAGCGATCTCCCTCCTTTCATCTCAAGCTGCCCCTTGTTTGTTTGCATCTATCTTTTCCATTATTGCCATCTTGTGGCTGCAGTTGGTTATTGTTGCTGGAAGTGCCGCTTGTTTTATAGTTATAGAAAACTGTAGCTCTTTCCATTTTCAAGTTGTGGCTATCTGCTATTAACATTGACTGAATATGGGAAAGAAAATATTTACAAACAAGCTGTGTTATTGATTTTAATTAGAAATTAGTCAGCAGACAGCCTGCTGGAGGCATTTCTCAACCAGGCAAAACCTAGTGGTGCATTTTATTACATTTCTTTAAGAGTGTTTTCTTGCATGTAAAAACAATTCTACTATTGAATTAAATTCTATTATATTGGACAACTATTAGAATCTTTTACACGCACAATGATTTGTTTTTTTATACCTTTCTTTGCTGTAAATAACACTGACATTGCAATCTGATTTCTGTTGGGTTTCTTGTTTTGTTGTTTTATCTTTTATCACTCTCTTTTTAAAATGTTGGTTGCAAAACAAAATGGTAATTTAAAAAAAAAGAAAAAGCTACTCTTTAAGGCTTTAGGGCTGCCATGATTAGTCGACTATCAAAATCGTCGACGACTGATTTAATAGTCGACGCGGCGTCGTTTGAAGCTTTGTAAGATCACAAAAAGACGCAGAAAGAAGTAGTAGGATTTAAGAGTGTAATAACGGACTGAAACAGAAGATGGCAGCAATGCATGTACAAGGATGCCAGCTGCCGTTAAACCCCGAAGAAGAAGAAGCTCTGTCCCAGAATTCATAGCCCTGCTCAGTTTCCAACAATGGCGGCAGCTAGTTAGTTTTAATATTACTCTTATTATTCTTTCTGGGTCACAAAAAAAACGTTTAACATATTTTCAGGCGAGAATGTAGCTGTGTAAACCTCAAATATCTGCTCAGTTTATCAAGACACCACATATTTTCAAAAGCGCTGCGACGTTTTCGGAGACGTCTGTTACCTACTAGCTCGTTAGCTAGCCAGGGGCAAGGCTCACTATAGAGCCGGTGAGAACACCGGACTCCCGGCAAATCGTTTTCAAACCCACCGCCGTCTTTCGCTACTCAGGTTAAACATATAAGTCACTTAGATAACTTAATAATGTTATTGTTTGATTATCAAACAATAACTGATTATCAGAAGTGTGAGATGCTCCAGAATATACTCCGGTGTCCTGTTATATTTTAGATAGCAAGGAGTTTATTAAAACTCGATCCAACACAGCTGATTTAAATGGCTAAATTACCTCCTCAACATCTTTTGAAATTCTCCAGAGGCCTGGAAATGAACTAATCATTTGATTCAGGTGTGTTGACCCAGGGTGAGATCTAAAACTTGCAGGACATTGGCGCATGTGTCACCCCTCCTTTAAGTCATGCTGTAAATGAATGAATGTCACAGAAAAAGGTAAACTTATGTCCATTTACTCACACATAACAAAAGAAAATATTTCATGACTATTTCTTGTTTTGCCATGAGACTAGGTTGTTTTGTAATTCTAAAATAAATGCTCACATGAAAGCTGCATATATATCATTTGGCAGTAATCCCAAGATTATTATGAGACTGATCAGCTTCCAGACAGCAGATGTGACGCTATGGCCGTATCAAGCAGAACAAAACACATCTGAATGCAAGCTGCAAATGAGGTCTTAGTCAGTGTATGTATAATCGAGTGTTCAGCCTCTGCTTACAAATTGATGATGAGCACATTGTGATCACATATTTTTGTCAGTAAACAAGGGAGTCAACTCCCTAAACCCAGAGCTACAACAGTATCCCTGCATTTAACACCATCATTATTCCCACGTCTTTTCCTGAATACACAGTGTACTAGAATATCTCTCTGCAACCCGTCAGCTTAGACGTGTATGGTTTTTAGCACTGTTACTTTAGATATAAAATAATAAACTATTTATATGAGTGGCATGAAACTAAAGATCCACTCTGTATATTCCTCCCAGTGGTTAATTCACTCTTTACATAATTTATTCACCCACTGACTGCATTTTGGTCACACAATTTATTTGTCCATTAATATTAAAAACATTTGTCCATAGCAGAGTAGTATGGTCTGTGAGAATGTCAGTTGCATATAATATCTGTACTTTCAAGCATGCACACATTAATGTGATAAATCCATGTGTCCAAGCTTCTATGTGGTGTACCAATGTATTCATTGAAACACATGGGTGAAAATGCAATAAAATAAATGTATGGGTGCATACCGTATTGTCTGCTATACATTATTTAGATGAGATGGCTACACGCACTCAGCCCACCCATCGCCAGTGATTTCCCTTTGAAACAGTCTACCCTGCAATTAACTACCCCTGGAAAGTTCACCCTCCTCCCACTGCTATTGATCTAGTGGTCAGTTAACTAGACAGAGGAAAAGGATGGTGTGCGTTCAAGTTTATTTATGTGTGCTCCAGCAGAGCACTGTGCAAGCTAAGACTAAACTTTTGACTGTAATTGTAGTTCATCTAATTTCATCAGTTAGTTAATTTGTTTAATTAGCGCAGTTTTTCTTCTAGTCTAAAGATACATTAGGATATATAACTAAAAGACTAAGTAACCTGAATCTGAACTTAAACATTGACTAAAAGGAACTAACACTAAAAATATGAACTGAACTTTGGTTTTGCATCACACTATATAAAGAACTGAACAAAAAAATACAAATAGTATATATTTTGTATACTATGAAAGTCTTGAGCCCCTCCTCATTTGTTTATATTTTGCTTCCAAGAAGCCGGGCTTTTTTATCATTATTAAAGTAGTCTCGAGTGTCACGGTCGCAGTGGCAGACCGTGTGGAGAGTGTGTTGAGGACTCAGGTGCAGACACAAGTGAGGATACGGGAGTGAACTTAAACAAAAGCGAGCCTTTTATTGTGGCTGAAGGTCACAAAAGAAACAAACAAGAATGAGGGCAGCACAAGAGCAGTAACTAAACCGAAACCTAAACTGGGAACAAACTATGGTAAGGCTACGGCTGGGGATACAAAAGACTGGGCATGGAAACACGGAGGGTGGGAACACAGACGACGCGACACAGACT
>NW_005187475.1:416862-422630 GCF_000239375.1 Pundamilia nyererei | reverse complement strand
AGGTGAATCAAATGGACCATTACGGCAAGGCTGGGATGGTCAATTTGGTAAAGTAAATCCGTTGGGCATCTTTCTTTGCCTTTAGACAACAATTCTGATGGCAAAAGAGCCAAACGGGACAGGCAAAAAAAAAAGAAAAAGAAAAAAAAAAGAGTTGTTTCTTAAGAATGAGTTGCTTTTTTAACTAATTTTCAGTCAAGTCATTGTACCTGACCATTTTCAGAGAGAAAAACAAGAAGTCAATGTGTCTTTAGGGACTTTGTTATTATTAGCCTGTCACAAAAACACATCACTTGTTCCCATTTTTAGCTGAAACTATGAAAAACGCTAAAGATAACACAGTTTGAGAGGCACAAAGGAGCACAGTGTGTCTTTAAGTTGGAGAAACTGGAGGACGAAACAAGGTATGACAGGCTTAAAAAACGATCTATAGCAGATGAACAGTATATGAAAGTCATGTACTTAAGAAATAGCAACAAAAATCCAGCAAAGATCTGACACCAAGCCTGAGAGATGCATTTGGCCTCATCAGAAATGGTCTCAGTGAAAGTGTAGCTGTTAAGGAACCATTATTAAGAAAGGAAAACAGAGAAAAGGCTGAAGTACGACAAAATACACATTAAAAATCAGTGAAAACCAGTCTTAAGGAGTGATGAATACAAATTTGAAATTTTTGGTTCAAATCATCGTCAGAACTTACAAAAGGGGTCTGGAAAGTGGTACAATAGTGTCTACAGGAAAATCACACACAGCACAGACTGCAACATTATTGAAGCAGTGTGAGATCATCTTGACAGAGGACGGAACAAAAGGCATCCAACACCCAAAGAGAGGCGTTGAATGATACTGTTCGAGAAGCCTGGGGAATTAATCCTGAAGGCTACTTTACAGAAAAGTCCCATATTGAAGGGAGTTAAGGAGACGCTGAAGAATAAAGGTGATCATACCAAATATTTTTTGGTATTGTCTTTGAAGCTCAAATTTTGAGCTCAAACGAATTGTACAAATTGTGTTTATTTCTCATATATTTTCATGTATATTTGCACGTTTCAAGAAATCACTCTAAAAGAAGTAAAAGGTGTCTAAAGACATCTAAGGCTACGTTCACACTGCAGGCGAAAGCGCATCAAATCCGATTTTTTTGGACGCTATGCGACCCATATCCGATCATGGTATGACAGTGTGAACGGCACAAATCTGATATTTTCAAATCCGATCTGGGTCACTTGGTACTGAATCCGATACATATCTGATGTTTTACAAAGCGACTGTTGTTTGATGGTCATGTCGCATTAAATCTGTCTTTTACGTCACCGACAGAAGACAGACGCCAATTATAAGTGCCGGAGAAGCGCCCGCGAAGACTTCGTGAACATTTTATTTGTACTGTATAATCTGTAGATTCTGACAGAAATCTGCAACTATCCTTTGAAGCACCGCTCCTCTAAAACAGCAATAAGGATAATTATTAGGTTATTTACATTATCAAATAACAAAATAACTTAAAGCAAAAATTGGGAAACGTAAAGTCCGAAGTCTTTATATTAACGGCCATCAGTCAAACAATACTGTTTGCTTTGGGTCTAAACAGAGCGCATTGTGTGTGACGTCTTCTTTTGCGCATGCGGGCCGCTTTGAGCGTTCACACTAGTGAGCGTTTGCTGTCACATTTTATTTGTAGTGTGAACGAGCAGAAAAAAAAATCGGATTTGATCAAAAAATCGGAATTGAGCATTAAGACCTGCAGTGTGAACGTAGCCTAAGTGACTCGGTTGCTCAATTCATTTTTGAGGTCATGTTTGAGCTCATGGTACTCTGTGTAGGATTTTGGGAAAAGGACACCAGGATAATAACAAAAGTTAGTATACCCCCCAAAATTGGCAATACATCTGATATTTATACCATTCTTCTCATTATTCTTTGTACACCAACAACAAAATGTTCTGCTCCACCAGTGACCACAACATCTCCCATGAGGTTACAGCAAATTACAAATTACAAATTGCACAGTCCTCAATGTGACTGAGTTGTATTCTTCTCCAAAAATATGTGTTGGCATATAGAGCGAAACTACAACAGCTATTTGTTGTGAAAAAGGGGAATTATACTTTCTGGAGACATGCTTTTCGTTATAGGGTGAGAGATCAATAGTGAAGACATTTATTAAGTGTCAGTACTTTACACTAAGCCAGTGTGCTGAACCACTCTTTTCTGGCAATAAATTCGCAGCAGTACTGTGATATTGTTTTCAGGATGCTGCTGCTTCATCATTCTCTCTGCAGTATGTGCAAACTCAAAGACTCTCAGCTCCAAGATGTCTGCTAAGAGTTTAGGTCTCAACAACAAGCACAAGTTCGTATTTTTTCAGTGAATAATGACTTTCCACCTACACATCATTGCATGTTGGATTTGAAGCGGTTTAACATTACCGTGATGCAATAACTGAAGATTTGTGGAGATACGCTTATCAGTACCCTATAATAAATAAATGTGATTTGACCTGGCAGGTTGCTTTGCTCGCAGGGTTTCTTTCTCATGCAGCAGAAGAGCAAAGTAGTATGTAGAGAGCAAAAGGAAATTAACCTGGAAATAAAGGCCCTGGAGAATGCATTCAGCTGAGCTGAACTTAATGCAGGTGGAGGTTGGGGTGGAGAGGATTCTTGGAAATGTCTGAAGCAGTGACAGCAGCAAGCACATGAGGAGACTATAAGAACACAGACCTTTAAACAGGGTAGTGGATTACTGCTGTGCAGACACTGATGGTGACTATATGTACAGTGTGTGTCAGCTGGTGTAAGAGACCCAGCCTCATTTAGGTAAAGAATCCCCGGATAGTGTCAGATGAAGCATAAACACAAGTTATTAAGAAGAACTTATGTCTGATTATAATCGTTGCTATCTTGCATAATTATTTATTTGCAGTGGAGCAAAATGAAATTTGTTGTGTTATTTATCAAAAGAACCAATAATCGCTTATACATTTGAGAAGAAATAATTAGTATAATAAATAAGTGTGGTACAGCATATTTTCAGGTGAGAATCAATAACAGCATTGATTGACTTTAGTAATGATAACAGTATTGACAGAACTCTTGACATGTCCATGCCTGCTGTTATAGAAAAGGGAGACATCAATACAGTCTGACTGGATGTTATGGTTAATCTCTCCTCTGTATGGACTTCATCTATTGATTCTTTTCAGCAAGAAATACACAAAACATAAACTAATAAAATCAATAAACAAATACAATACAAAATGAAACAAAGAGAATCGGAGAGGATAAACTCTTGATATAAATAACGTTTTAAAATTTTCACAAAATACACAAGATCATGAAATTAGATCAAATAATAAAGTGGATAATTTAAAAATGCAGCATATGTAGGCATGTGCGAAGATGTCTGGTACCCCAAGCTTTTGGGTTTCCGTTCGATTGCTGTCAACTGATGGCATTTGAGCAGGCTTTACTTGCATGCAGGTAAACAGTTGATGTAAAGAGCAAATGATGGGTTCAGATACTTTTAAACCTGCATTTGTAAACGATGAATGGTGGACGTCACAGAAAGACTCGGAGTGGATATCTACTGGCTACTCTGGTGTTTGGTGTGTGTATAAGGTTATATATAAAAAGCACTGTTTCTTTAGTAAGTCTGAGTATACTGAATACATCTGAAAATAACAAATCTAAAAATAAATTTCTAATAGGCTTTTATTGCATTTTACTGCAGTGTGCACTATAGAAGAGCTATCTCCACAGCAGTAATGAAGGTGCAGTATTGGTGCAGTATTTATGCCTCTCGGTTTTTGAGAGACTGTTTGAATATTCAACAGCCGCTGCGAAATAGAAAACCCCTCATTTTGCACTCGAAGATATGGACACAGCTAGTAATTTGGCAGAATTAATTAGATGCAAAGAGGAAGAGGGGTTGCGCGTGCATGTGTGAGAACATTTGTTTGAGAGAAATACTCCAGCAGTTGCAGTAAGTTCAGCATGACTCACATATTAGCTGGTCTTTAATTAACGACACTGGTCTGGAGCTGTCACACTGACACATCAAATAACCAATGATGGCGAGCTAAATACAGAAACAAAGAAAATCATGAATGCCAGACTGTTTTTAATCTTTCCCTTCATCTCTTTTACCTCATGAAAAATCAATTTTCCATGAGTGAAAAACTATAAAACCTCTATTATTAAATAGAGACATACTTATATAACATATAATAGGTAAGCATAGACACGTATTCTCAAGCGTGGCTCTGAAACAGATTATAGAATATACACAAATAACTTTTGTGTTGTGCATCTTTTCAAATAGCTTTGAAAAATGTTTGGGAACCGATGCATCTAAATATGTTTTCCATCCTCCTTTCCTTCGTCTTATCGTCGTCCTCTCCCTGAGTATCTAAGCATAATTGAACTCAGGCTTGCAGAAGGTTATTTCCTCCACCCACACTGAACCAAATGCAACACTTTTTTTCTCCTCCTTCTTACTCAAACCCCGTTTTGTAAGAATGGAAGGCAGGTTGCAAATGCATCACTTAATGTGTCAACCACTACATACAGATTACACATTCTTCAGACTCTCTGATTGGCAAGCAGCACAATATCAGTAATTAGTGGTGGGGTGGATGAAATAGAGGGATTTCAACAAACAGAGGAAGGCAGACTTCAAGGCAGCTATCCGTCTTGACTAACGAGAACCAGCTACAGATGTTTCAGTCACATGTAAAAAACCTTTTGTCTTATCCTCATGTCATAATTCTAGTACTAGTGTCAACAAATATTTCTGCTTTTATTTTAACTTTCTATTATGTTTAAATTTACTGTCTTCTTGACAGCTTAAGATTTGGTTATGGTTATGAAAATAATGGTTATTAAGTTTAGTTCTTTATATGTGCTCTGTTTGATCATTAACATATCGTTTTCATACTGAAATAGAAATAAATCAAGCTCATAGACTGTCTACAAAAGATGGCTGTAGCCCCTGTGACAACACACACTGTTTTTTAGACTCAACATACCATTTCTGCCTTTGTCATTTTGCTTTCTGACCTCTCCATATTTTGACATAGGCTGGAGCACTATGTTATAATCTACCAATAGTAAGCTTGGTTAGCAAGTTGCATTCAGGAGGCAAGTTGCTGTATTGCTGTAAATATTTATATTTTAGCATGGGTGTCTATGGGGACTGGGTCAATATGGAGCTAACCTTTAGTGGTTAATAGAATAACACAAGTTTTTGCCACTTTTGACTGTTTTAGACAGAACCACAGCACTGAAACTGCTCTGACCAAAGTGTTTAATGACATATGTCTGAATACAGACAGTGGAAAAATGTCAGTTTTAGTTTTACTGGATCTCAGTGCAGCATTTGATACAGTTGACCACAACATATTACTCAAACAACTGGAGAACTGGGCAGGTCTTTCAGGAACTGTACTAAACTGGTTCAAACATACTTAGAAAACAGGAAATACTTTGTATCAATAGGTAACTTCACATCTGAGCAGACAAGTATCACATGTGGAGTTCCCCAAGGTTCCATCTTGGGACCCCTTCTGTTTAACATCTACATGCTCCCACTGGCACAGATTATAAAGAACAACAAAATAAACTGTTGGGTCTGTGTTTCCACAAGCCCCGCTAATTCTAGAGACGTATTCGTCATGAAGAAAACAAGACAGTCGATCGATCGATTATTTGTGCAAGGGAGGCCTCGTCTGTGTCCACCGCGAAAATGTGTGTGTGTGTGTGTGTGTGTGC
>NW_005187475.1:396574-415682 GCF_000239375.1 Pundamilia nyererei | reverse complement strand
AATGTCTCTGTAAAGCACTTTGAATCACCTTGCTGTTGAATTGTGCTATATAAATAAACTGGCCTTGCCTTGCCTTGCTTGATCAAGATAGTTCTTCTTACACCAATAGAATGCAGATACCGGTGGGTGAAATGAGCTTCCTCTGTAAGGTGTCTGAGCTAATCTTTAGGAAAATTCATGGTAGCATTGTTATGTCCGTTTCTGGGAATGCAGCCTTTGCGGATTTGCATGCAAAAGTCCTCCAAAAATCCAAAAACCAAAACATCAAAAAACAATGTACCATAGCTTGGCTTGGGAATTCATTGGGGCTTCCAAACAACTTTGAGGTGGTTTTCCACAGACAAGGAGGTCTGCTGTCCCCACAACCCAGACAAGCAGTGGATGTGGAGCATCAGAAAACCCTGTTTTCCACATAAATCATGCACATTCATCCCAGTTTGATTGCATAATTTTACCCGGGATCTCCACTCTCCTTAATCCCCTTAACTTTTAGTGGGCCTGTGGTTTGAAACTCGAAGGCTTAATCCCTTCAGTCCAGGAGAGCTGAATCCACTGAGGCAAAGTGAACAAACATTTAGACCACAGATGAAATGTGGTATTAATTTTCCCTGGAGAGTTATAACCTTTAAGCCCCACTAGAGAAGGCAATGTTGGCACAAACAAGCAGATTTCAACCATAAGTTTATTCAACAACCCTCAAAGGCTAAAGCATTTTGCTTTGTTGTCGTACCAACCTTCATTTTTCCTTTTATTTCCTTTTCTTTTGTATTTCTCCTTGTCATGTGCACACTCTCATAGTCTTCCTGTTACACCCTGAAAGTTTGGTAGGATCTCACTGTTACAAAGTTTCCACAGCCATTTGTTTTATGGACTGACACAGACACACTCCCACAGAGTTTTATTAGGGACTCAGCAGACTATCTCCATTACAGACATTTATCTGACTGACAGTAATGCACCAATAAAAAAAAGGACAGGAAGAGGGCACAGACCAGCAGATGACCACTACACACACTCCAACACACACTACACACATTTTTCTCTCAGACAAATGTAATCAGTGTATAACGTGTTCTGTGTTCCAGGAAATATTCAGTGATGAAGTGTTGCAATAAACAGTTTTGCTAGTGATTTCATATATTTCCCAGAATGCTTCTGTCATGCCACAGTAGGGTTGTGTACCTTGAGTTAAGGCAACAGCCTCGCCTTCAGAACAACAGTTTGCAATAACAAATACTGTATCAAACTTGGCTTAGTTACAAAAGAACAAATAAGGAAGGAATAGAAAACAATCTGACAGCTGATAAGTGAGACTCTAATAAGCTCTTGGAAAAAGTGGTCTCAGTAGAGTCACTTTCACTGTATATTTATTAAGTTTAACTGACAGTGAGTTTGCAGTTACTGTAGAACTTCTGGATTTGGAACACAGCTCATGTTGCTCTTAATGTCCTAGCATTGTCTAATTAGCCCTGAACACAAATTACATTTGAGGCTGATATAAATGTCATTAGTTTTGCTGGTATTTAGGTCATTAACTAAAGCACGAAACATTAAATTTTTAAACTAATGATGGGGCAAGATTAAAAAGGGGGAAAAAGCAAATGGATATTACTGTTATGAGGAACATGAATGTCTCTGTCAAGTCTCGATTTCTACTTAATGATATAAAAAAAATAAAACAGGCTCTTGCTGTGTGATTCTCAGCGAATGACACAAGACCTGAAACTTTATCATCTCCGAGTCTCAGCAGGATTGTTCAGGCTTGAAGCATTTTTCGATGTTGTCTCATTAAGTTTGTCTGTTCTTAGAATATGCTTCAACACACACAGAAACTGACCTTGCACAGGCGATGCAACACAGCTGCTTGTATAAATGCTACTTTAGGGAATAACTTCACATCTCACAACTCTCTGTTCTATCTATCAGGCATGAGTGAGAGATAGAACAGGTTCCTTTTTCAGGGAGCTTATTGATAGAAAGCCGGTGAACAAGAGGAAAAACAAACTTGAGCTCTTTTCAAACATATATTTGGGTTTTTAAAGGGACCTAAGTCTAAAGCACGAAATCCAAAAATTTTTTATGCAAGACACAAAAACTGTCACAACATTTTTATCCTATTGACTGGAATAATAGTAATATAATCCAAAACAAGATGGCAGAATGCACACCATAGATCAGTAAAAAAAAAGAAGAAGAAGAAAATGGTGAGTTTAAAAAGGCAAGTTTATTGTTGCATTGACCAGTTGCACGTCTTACTGTGTACGACACAATGCTCATTTCGTAACTGTTGGTCCCCCTTAGACCCAAAAAAGGAGGCCAGAGTAGAGTATACATCACATTACATTATATTATACATTACTACATTAGAGCAGGCCTATCCGGTTGTTAAGTGATGACGTGACGAATCCTACTTCCGGGCCTAAAGTACTCTGCGTTTAATATTGGCTTTTGTGTTGTTGTGTGCTATAATGCGGTTCACCTGCGGCCTCGCAGTTTTGCAGATATTTTTTGTGCAAATATTATGGGTTTTTATGTTTGCTCTTTTTTTTTTTTTTTTAGCAGCGCATGGTGTTCTGCGTCCTGATTGGCTGTAGACCATTGTCAATTAATCTCCTCCCTGCCGTGTGTCCTCTACAGTACAGAATTCGTTCAGCTTGTCAAATTTACATAAATCTTCGATTGCTAGCAGTGTGACTCTGAAGTGCTGTATGCTTGTAAGTATTCTCCCCAACAAACGCAACAATGTTGACGAAATGTTTTGCACTTCCGGAGGCTCCCAGAAGGCAGAGTAAGATGCTAACCATTGCACAAAAAGTTGGACTTCTGGACATGCTAAAGGAATGTAGAAGTTACCGTATTTTTTGGATTATAAGGGGCATTAAGCAAAACAAAACAGTCAGTTAAGTCAAACTTTACTCAACTCATTCTTCTTGCTTCCTCTACTTCCGTACCATTGATTTATTAATGTTGAATTCTCTCGCAGCTTCCCATGTTCTGGACCTGAAAACAAGGTTTGATCTTTGGTTTCATTCTATAATACTGGACTTATTTGTCTACGAAGGTTTGAACTTTGAGAGTGTTTAAACAAGAGAGAAAAGTGTGAAAAGGAGAAAAGTGAATAAAGTGTGTAGTGAGGGGTTTTACAGCCTTAAAACATCTATAATAACTGTAAAAAAATAAACTTCCCGGATTTCACCTATCGCGGTTTATTTTTAGAATGTAAGTCCCGGGATAACCGAGATTTTATGCTGTATAGCATAAAATCACTATGATATTTGCCCCAATGTGCTATATATCGTAAGGTAGCGAAAATATAATAATACACAGAAAACCCCAACAATCAAATGAACCGCTCTGAGCATGGACGGCAACAGTGGGAAGGAAAAAACCTGTTCTGCCATTCTACCATTGTCTCTAAACCCTAGAGATGGTTGTGTGGGAAAATCCCAGTAGATCAGCAGTTTTTTAAAAACTCAGATAAGTTCTTCTGGTACTAACAACATGTTGATAAGATGTTCAAAGTCACTTAAATCACCTTTCTTCTTCTGATGTGCACTTTCAGCTTCACCAAGTCATCATGTCATGCATGCATGTAGTTGCTGCTATGTGATTGGCTGATTAAATATTTGCAAGAGCAGTTGAACAGATGTTCAACACTGGCCATTAATGATGAAGTGGCCGATAAGTACAGTGGCGTTGTAGGTGAACACCCGTGGTCGCTGGCAGTGAAGCTGACACCACAGCTTCAGTGCCAGTGACCACAACATAAAAGTGGTAGCCTCACTCAACCAGACAATGGTTTAGGTGGTCAGTTTCTTCTCCATTAGGCTGTTGTAGAAACAACTGAATCAGTTGTCAGCGTTAAGTGGTGAATGAACATAGCCATTTTTTGATAAATGTGCTGACAGCTGCTGCTGCCATTACAGCTTCATCTATCATGGTAGACTGGTGTGCTCTCGCAGGGTCCATTACTTTCTGTAGGGCACGCACACACACACATATGGAAGAAATGGGTGAAAGCTTCAGAAATGCTCAACAGTCTGGAGAGGAAAGGACAAGCCGTCTTGTGATTTAATGGCATGAAACGCTTTATTCTGAAAGACTGAACAAGAAAGAGTGATACTTTTATGTTGTGTGTGTGCGTGTTCATGTTCAGCACTCTTTTCCCCTTCAGTAACACCCCCATCCCATCCCACCCCACCCCCCTTCACTTCAGCATTTCCTTCCCTCTGCTCACCCAAGAAGTGGAAATCTTGACAACCCAGGCTGCATAGCTAAAACAAACGTCAAACGCCACCAGCTAGCAGTAGCAGTCGGAGCATCACTGCTGTCTGCTCACTCTGTATGTGTGTGTAGGTGTGTGTATAAATGTTTGTATCATACAGTTTGTCTGTCGCTTGTATGCTTTTCCTTTGGTTGATATTTCTTTAACACACTCAAGATGTGACTGTAACGAGCAGAAGAGTGAAACTACACAGACATCTGCTGTCCTCTCACAAATGTGTCGGATTCTTTACAAGCAAATAAAAAATGTTCTTATTTATGAGCCTGATGGTTGTAAAGAGTCTTAGTAATCATTCTCATTTAGCTTCTGAAACTTTCATGAGAGGCTCCAAGATCCACATCACTGTGATATCCTCTCTCTTTCTCTCTCTATAAATACATAGATCTCATTAACATTCTTTGAGTGGCATAAAGTCAAATGCCAGCAGTCACGGTCAGACTTATAATAATGAACACAGGCTCTTTGTCAAGTAATTCAACCTTCGCTAATACAAATTAGGTTTATATGCAAATATCATGAAATACAGATTTCAACTCTGTGTCAAAGATCAGTACTACTCTATTGTAAGAAGTTTGTATAATTAAGTAAATGGTCTGTGATACTATTACTGAGGATGAAATAATGCATGTGAAACTTGTGCAAATTGCCTTTGTTATAGGAATTTTGCTAGGCTGATATTGAAGAATGAGAACTGCAGGACAAAAGACAACTGGGCACCCTTTATCTGCTGAAGATTTCATGTGATTTATAGCTTAAGAACAACAATTGCCAGTCCTTTGGGTGAGATTGTTCTGCCAACCATTACTTAGGTTGTGTTGCTCCTCATCCAAAACCATAGATGCAAAAACTCTAGTGTGCTAGTTATCACGTAAGTCACTGTTTTAAATGATTAACCAACAAGGGCCATGGGGAGGTATATTCTATCCCAGCTGTGGCAGTCAGTCTATCACAGGGCTAACACCCAGAGACAGCCAATCATTCATGCTCACGTCCACACATATGACCAATTTAGAATTACAAATGACATAAACTAAGAAAACTGGAGCAGCAATCCCCTGCTGGAACAGATGAGAAGGTTCTAGGAAAACGCTGCCGATGAAGGATTTTCTGACAATTAGAATCCATACGATTACAGCACTGTTTGAGTTGGAACCTCTGCACAATCTAGTGCTTAAGGCAACTGTGTGGGTATAGTACAGGTCCTAGATTTGTAGATAAAATGAATGCAACTGCAGCAATGGAAAAGATAATGCACAGCTTTTAGAGTTAACTTTAACGTTCAATATGTATTAGTAATATAAAACATGTGAACGCAAAAAAATCCTTTAATAGTTTCCAACAGTGTCATTCACTGTTAATACTTAAAATGTAAATATACAGTATATTCCTTTCTATAAACCCAAGAGAATCACCACTGTTGTATTAAAAAAGGTCTTGATATCCAATCACAAAAGACAACTTAAACTTAAATAATTAGAAATACACAAGTCTGCTAACCTTTACTGAACTGAGTGATTATGCTTTATGAATGGCCATGCTCCCAAAAGCATAGATTAAGACAGAAAAAACCCCAAATTCCTGCACGCTACTGTTTGTCATCGCTCTCTTTGACAGGCATGTGCTGTTTTCTGCTCGTTATTAAGGTTTTTAATATATTTATCCATATGTATCAAACAGAACAATAGTTCTGGCAGGTCACAGAGCAAAACTCATCTCAGTGCTTCTGCACATATATTGGCTCATATAAGGCATGTGATGTACTTAATCCTGCCCTCAAGTGCTGTCTTATCTGCGTGCCACTTTGCAACCCACCTCCACCACAGCTCCTCCTTTCATTCTGTATCTGACTTAATCAATGCATGGAAGAATGAGGCCTGAACAAGGCCATGCTGACAACTATAAATTAATAGAGTTTAGATTGTACATGCAGAAGTCCAGGGACCCTGAAAGCCTAGAGTTGCAGGTTGCTGTGATGGGATTTATCCTAGTGTTAACCAGGCGACTAGAGACCGCTAGAGGCAATCTGTATCATCTATGGAGTGCATTTAGTTGTCGTTTAGAGTTATGTAGGTTTAGTAAACTGACTATACGTAAACATGAAGCAGTAAGCATAATTTAGACATGGTGACTTTGAAAGTTTTCTTTTGATGTTGGGATTTTCTGTACTGATGCTCTTTAAAAAAAAAACCCAACAACAACAACAAAAAACAGCCCCCTGTCATCACGACATGACAACACTCCAGCTGTGAAGACCAAATGTAAAAATGCCAAATGCAAATGACAGATGGCAAGTGTCCTACAACATTATGAAGGACATGAAGTGGAAATAACAGAGAGCGCTGTAATGATGTAAGAGTCTGTAATCTTATCTCCACCAAACACTACAACTCTAGGGTGCTTTTCAGTGTTATTTATTCAGTTGTCATCCATCCTCTTTTTCTTTAGGTATCATCTGTACAGCTAAATATCACCCCCTGTCCCTCTTTATTCAAATATTTTATTTACTGAAAATATTCAAGGATTAAAAAAAATCATTCTGAGGATAAAGACACGAGGATAAACATCCCCTATTAGCCTTTGGTTGAAGCTGTTTGTGAAGCCATTTCTTTCTTTTCCTGGAGGCTCTCATGATGTCCTCTACCTGTCATCCAGATATTGTTTCTTAATGAGCTCTGCAGTTTAGTCTGTGGCAGCATTTTCATTAGCTCTTTGACCACGAGCGTCTTTTCAGTGAGTCTTAAATTTCCTCCCGTCCTGACATCTGAGCTCCTGAAAACTTGGTGTCTTTAACTGCCAGTATTCCTGCCTGCTCTGGTTTTTGATGTTTTTGGGTGTCATAACCCAGTTAATATCTTTTATGAGTCAACATAATATCTGAGAAATTCCAATCTGGTTTTAGGGCCCCTCAGAGCAGAGAGACTGTTTTCCTCAGAGAGATTGATGACCTTCTTTTTAATGGCTGATGCTGGAGAAAGCTCCATTTAAATTCTTTTAAATCTCACTGCCGCCTTGAATATTGGAGTGAAAATAATTTTATAGCAGCGCTTGAAGGCCCATGTTCAGAGGACTTTATGGGCAGCGCGTCTCTTGGAAAGACACCTTGAAAGTGCAAGACATTGAACTCAAGATTTGTGACTGCAATTCTACCATTTTAACTGGACTTGAACCCTATTTGTTTAAGTCAGACATTTTAATCAACTACGTATATGGTCTTCTTCCAAGTCTCAGATCTTCATTATTGAGGGCTGATTTTATTACAAAATCAAGAAAGGTTGAAAGTTGCCACCATGACATCAAACACTTTTTGGTTCCTGATTTCTCAACTTTAGCTCGATGGCTGTGGCCATCTCCATTCTTTAAAGCCAGAAGTGGCGGTATTTAGATGAAGGCCCGTGCATTAAGTGAACCTTGCTTAGCGAGCTGGTTCCATAAACTGTGTTTGTTACTCAGTACTAAGTAATGTACAAATAAAATGCCTTTTATTTATCAAAACTGATGATGTTTTACTTGTCATTTTATACCACTGAAACAAAACAACTTGACAATTCTTAAAACGCCAACCCTCTGATGATCAGTAACGTGTACATGTTCACTTCATATGGGTAAAATTGGCATACATTCACAGAGGTGCCATGTTCATGCAGTTTCTGGTAAGCAAAAATGTTCAAAAAAACCCTATACTTTTTTATGTGAAGTAAATATTTTAGTTAATCGCCATATAATCTTGGTACCTTAGATACAGGCAAAGGTTTTGTCAAGATTAAACCAGTTGGGTTCAAGATTTTGTAGCAAACATATCAGTATAATACACATATCATGATGATGAGGATGTGATTTTTTTGCCTAGTGTCCCAACAGACTCCAGAATCACCACTGATCAATGTTTTTATGTGTGTGTGTGTGTGTGTGTGTGTGTGTGTGTGTGTGTGTGTGTGTGTGTGTGTGTGTGTGTGTGTGTGTCTTACATTGACAAATAGACCCTCCAAGAGCACACAAGTCTAAAATGATAGATGAACCTTTAATGGAAAAAAAAAGATAGAAACACACTAGTAACAACAACACCCCTAAATTTAAGCCTGCATACAGTTGTTTCAAAGGGGTAAATTACCTAGAGACAAAAAAGATTTTTTTGCCAGGCTATAAAAATGATTGATTCTGCTCAATACTCATGCATTTTACCATTAAAGTCAATGGGTATTGATTCACTTAAGTGAACCGCTTGGTTTTTCAGTCTCAGAAGTTGCTTCTTAATGAAGATTCAGTAATTTTGGGTCCTTATTAGGAATTAGAAACAGCAGGAATTTGCCTCATATATTCGTCTTATATTCCTAGTATTCCCAATAAACTCCCACACAGCCTCTGTAAAACAGATTTTGCCATTTTAGGTTTTTCAAATGATATTAGATTTATTTTCCTTTTTCCCAAAATCATTTTTAAAAAACTGTAAACTCATCAAATGAATTAAAATTAGCTTAGCCTCACTGAGAACCTGTGGGATGTGCTGGAGAAGACTTTAGCAGTCCAACTTTCCCATAATTAGTACAAGATCTCAAACTGAACATAACCTTGTAACTCTTGGGGTTTGACTTGGGACCAGTTTTTGAGTTCCTGACTAATAGGTGGAAAACGACTGATGGTTTTACAGATTTTTTGACAAAGAGCAAAATGGGAATAAAAGGTAGCATAGATTGATGTAAAATGTCCTGAAAGTTTGTTAAACCACATATTTTTTTAGGTTTCTAGTATGAGACTGCATACTAAATCTGGGTGGAACACACATGTTGTAGCATCTTTATATTGTGGCTCCTAGGTGGCTTCAAATCAGATCAGTCTGGAAATTACAGGCCTACCTAGGACCATAAAAGCTGATCTCAGATCAGGGGAGACCAAGATCCTGTCTGAGTTGATGCGCTCTAATATTTTCCCCTTTAAAAGTCTTTCCCATGGGGTTTATAATGGCCTAATCTGTCCTCACTCTGGCCCTCTTCCCCCTCACTCCCCTTATCTAATAAAATGAAATATGAATACAGGAAGGGGCCAGGCCATATGAATACTGATTCTCCCAATGGCAGGTGAGTGAATGAGCGTAGTCGCACATTCGAATGGAAATGCATGCAAAAAGCCATTTCACACCAAGTGCCATTTCAAGCTGTTGCTAGGAGTAACAAGTGCATCCATATTTCTCCTGGATAGGTGTGATTATGTAGCATTTGTCATAGGCCCTCTGCCATGAAATGGGGGCAGTGCAAGGAAAAAAAATAGCTCAGATGAACTCTTTATTGAAATGGAAAAGCGTGCTGATAATGGTTTCCAATAGATTTCCCATCACGACTCACTAAAGGCCCTGTGGATCTGCTGCCGACTGTCACAGGGGGCCGTGCAGCTGCACTCTCATGCTCCCACCCACTCAGACACTTTATACCTGATCAGAGTGGCCGTTTCTGCAGAGTGAAAACTCTCAGAGTATCCTGACTGAATAAGGAACTGAGTCCAGAATTTTTTTTATCATTTATAAAGCTTCATTAAAGCTGCATTAAGCAATACTGGGTCTAAGGTAAAGCCTGCTGGCACAGGTGTGGACTTGAGAAACAAGTCCACTAACATCAGACTTGACTTGATAAAACTGAACATATGGAACTCTGGCCACGTGACATTGGATTAAAATCATACCCCCCTATGTTAAAACTTTAAAAAGCATGTTATAAAAGTGTTCTGTGAATCAGCTGACAGTGGATAAAAGCAGCCGACAGACACGCAGCAGATAATCACATTGTATGCAGGCAAGGAGAATTCTGTTTCTGGGCACGAGCAACTAGCTGACTGCTAATGCTCGATATCTGTGACAACAGCCTGAACAAGAAGCCAGAAACACCTTTTAACTCAAAGCTCTTCTGTCTTTTTGCTTCTCCTCAACACAACATGCACGAACAGAAGCAAATCTTTAAACCTCTGCCTCAGAGGCTCAAAGAAGCTGCTTAAAATACATAGCTGTAGCCTACCAAGGAAAACAGAACGGCGACATCTGGCTGACAGTCTTTAAACCTACTGATAAAGCCTAAAGATAACACCGAATGTCTTGATGTGGGAGGCAGAGATATTAATAAAGGCTCAGTAGCTCCCTAAAATGTAATTGCTGCCAGATGCAAAAACTCAAAATTTATAAATGATATTAACAAAGAAAATAATCCCCAGATCTTCAGCACATGGTTGAAAAATCTGTCACTGCTGTAACGCTCAGGTATTTTACGTTAGAACAAGACACAACCAAAACTTCAAACCACTGAGATGAGATGAGGAGCTGCAGTCGGATACATGGTGCAGAAAAAAAGCAATCTGGCTTCAACATGGCTGCTGATTACAACCACTCAAGACGAGGCTGACGAGGAGGGCTTTTCAGAAGTGTGTCAGGAGCTGACCTCTGCTCAGTGTCGCATGAAATACTGTTAAAATAGTGGACGATTTTTTTTCTTTTTTCATGGAAGCCGCATGAAATTGCACAGAGCAGGTGAGGACTGCAGGAAGTCAAACACAAAAACAGCAGAGAAAATCTGGTCAAATTTCAAAATAAAAGACTGTGCAGCAAATATGATGCTTCTGAAATAAACTTGGTGTGTTTGCACTGAGTTCAGGCTGCAATGTTAAGGGCACACACCAAGTATATTCCCAGGGTATGCTCATGACAAAATGAGACACACATTAGCAAAACACTTGTCACACCTACTGTGGGCAGATAAAGAAGAGCTAAAAATAGGTTCATTCAAATTCAAAATTTGATATCATTATTGATGTTTTTCCCAACAATGTGGTTTTCGAGCTAAATTTAGTTCCCTGCATCCTGTCAGTCCACCGGTTGGCATACTACACCATCTTGTTGAGCTTGAAAAAGTTCATTTGCTGACTAAGACATGCATACTGGTTGGCTTTTGCAGACTCATATTCATCCCATTCACTTCATTCACCATCAAATACTTCCCCCAAAGCCACAGGCAACACACTGATACACATGTGGTGTCCTATGGCATCGGTGCAGTGATGCACAAGATTATAATGAGGTGGATCTTCCAAAATCATCACATATGGATAATTGCATCCTCTTAACACACAGGACCCCTGAGCATCACAATTCAATGGACTTGATGAGAGTTATTTTTAACTTGCACATTCTTTCTCTACGCCTTCCCTCTAGTATTTTTTGGTACTTCAATCTAACAACGTAATTTTTGGTAGACAAACCTAACTAGCAAGTGAAAGCAAAAATAAAAAGTGAGCATAAACAGAACTAATGAGAAAGTAAAAACATACTAAAAAATGTCCCCAATGGTACACAAGCCAGAATCCTAGCAGGCAAACTTGTGAGTTACTCCACCACCACCCCTAGAACCCCTAAATGTGGAGTTTTTCACTTTAAAACAGAACAAATATCCCTGCGGCTGGTGCATCTAGGCACCAGTGCCAAAGGACATCTTGTGCACATCTCTGCATCCAGCTACATCAGACAAAACAGCCCTGCCAAGTCAGATAAATATGATTTAGAGATACTAAAACTATACTAAAATGTTATAACTTACAGTTAGAATGCAGACATAAACTCAGGTTTCAATCTATGCGATTGCAGTTACTCAAGTATAACAAGAACACCAGTGTAGTTCCTGCTACTGAGTCACTATCTAACCATAACCAATATAAAATGTAGCTGCACAACCATTAAAAAAACAGCCTGTCTTACACACCAAGTGAGATGTGTTTTTCAAATATTGCTGTGTTTTTGTTGAGCAGGTAAAATAATTTCGCCTTCCCCGAAGACCAAGAGCTCTGAGCCGTTTTTCAACACTCAATCAACAACTCAGGAAGAAGTGTCTTGATCTTTTAGTGAAGAAAGTTCTCTCTTTCTCAAAGCTTTGAGTCAGTATCCCTCCGGTCGTCTGTGTAGCCCCGGGTGATGGTAGGAGGACGGGGCTTGAAAAGCATCAAACGGCAACCCTGTGGAATTAATCAATGCAAGAGAGCAAGAGAGAGGCCGTGTCAGGGAAAAGAAGAAAGGGAGGGACAGAGAGATCAGAAGAAGTGAAGAGTGTCAGGGAACAGATAAGAGGGAAAGAAGAACTGAGTGTCTGCGTTGTGTATATATGTTTTAAGACTGTGCAGATATTGTCCAGTCATCCCGATGTGGATTTTTTTTGGTTTAATTTTATTTTTAGAACTTGAACGTTTACACTGTGAAATTAGGCAATATCAGCTTGTTGTCTGTGGACAGTGCTGAGCCCGTTGGAAGCTTTAATTTACGCAACAGGAACATTTAGCGTTTCTTCACTGAATTGCTTCATATCATATTTAGGCAGTGGATCAATCCCCGACTCCTCTAGACCGTGTGTCCAAGTGTCCTCAGGCAACATACTGAACCCTGTATTTCTCCCAGTGTATCTGCTGGAATGTTTGAACGTTGTTATTGTGTGTGGAAGTGCTAAAGCCGAGAAAAGTGCTATGTGTGATTGGTTTAATAAGATTTGCGGTAGAAGCACTTTGAGTGATCAAACGAGATGAATGCAGCTGTATACAGCGCTGAGAGAAAATATTTCCCCCTTTCTGATTTTTTTTTTTTACATTTTTGCATTTTTTTCACACTTCTATGTTTCAGATCATCAAATAATTGTAAATTTATCTCCATTAGTTTAAACAAAGATAACCTGAGTAAATCAAAAATGTGTTATTAGATGTAGATATTACATATATTAGATATAGGGGCCAATGTGTCCCCTATATCTAATAATTGCAGTCAAGTGTGAGTTTTTCAGCTCACTGTGAGAATTTTGGCCCGCTCTCTTTCTTTCTTTCTTTCTTTTTGCAGAATTGTTTTAATTTAGCCACATAAGGTCATGCCAAAGCATCTTAACTGGATTTAGGTTCAGACTTTGACCACGCCACTCTAAAACCATCACAGTACCACGACCATGGTTGACTGTTGGTATGAGGTTCTTTTTATGAAATGCTGTTCGTTTTATGCCACATATAATCTGACCTTACGATCCCTTCTCAAAAGTTTGACAGAGCAAGATTCTTTAAACTTCATATCAAGACCAAAAAAATCAACAACTCGCATAATGCACATCACAATTGCAAAAAACCCCTGAACTTTTACACATATCTGTGTCATCTTAAATCACATCCAGCTAGTTACAAGTCCCATTAAAATGTGTAATTACTCAGGGAAAAGGAAAAATCAGATGAAAACTAGGAAGTAATAGAGAGCTATGTAGGGAGTTTGCAAAGAAAAGCGTCTGGACTTCTTTAAGTTGCTTGAAGATGTTTCACCTCTCATCCAAGAAGCTTCTTCAGTTCTAAGGTCAAATGGTGGAGAGTCCCAGATATAAACCCAGTGGGAGTTTCCCCCCACAGAGGGACAAAAGGACCCCCTGATGATCCTCTAATCGCCTGAGCCAAGGTGTGAAACTGGGTGTGGGTCCCAATCAGCCAGAGTTTCGGGTGTGTTCATTGTGAAACCCGGCCCCACCTTATCATGCGAATTCCTGAGGTCAGATGGCCCAGGATGTGAGTGGGCGTTAAGGCGTCTGGGAAGGGATCTCAAAACTGGATTATAGTTGGCAGAGAGTTGGTGTCGTAAACCCCCGCCTCTGTTCAAAGATGGTCGCTCACAGTGGACATAGATGGCTTCTTTCACTCCTCTTTCAAACCATCTGTCCTCTCTGTCCAAAATGTGAACATTGGCATCCTCGAAAGAGTGTCCTTTATCCTTAAGATGCAGATGGACTGCTGAGTCTTGTCCTGTGGAGGTGGCTCTTCTGTGTTGTGCCATGCGCTTGTGAAGTGGCTGTTTGGTCTCTCCAATGTAGAGGTCTGGGCATTCCTCGCTGCACTGTACAGCATACACCACATTGTTAAGTCTGTGTTTTGGCGTTTTGTCTTTCAGGTGAACCGGTTTTTGTCTATCTTGGTCTTGGTCTTAGCTATGTAGGAGTATAATTATGAATTCTTTTGATTCCATGCGAGGCTGATGGTTTAAATCGCTTTTCATCATGCCAAGTTGTTTTATTCAAGTGTGGGAAATTTTCTCTGTTTAAGGACCATGGCCTTTGTTTCTACCTCAGCTCACTTATTTTGCAGTTGTGCAGCTTTTCCCCCTCCTTGATAGCAAAGGAACCTCCTGATGTCAGATTACGCTCGGCTCATTAACCACCAGGGAGAAAAGAAACATCTGGCATGACTTGAAAAGAGTGGATACAACAGTGTAAAATTTCTCAGTATTTTCACAGTATTTGTTGTCACAGTCACAGGAAGTGCTATATTCCTTTTAAAGCGACTGAACAGAGTTAAACTACAAGTACATGAGACAAAAACTTTTGTGGGTCTTTAATGAACAGTGAAGGGGATTCATGTACGACCATATTGCAAAAGAAGTTGTGTTTACTGTGCTGCAACAGCTTGAACTGTAAGTATTTCCCCATTGTATTGTGAAGTCAACAAACAAATCCAAATATTTAAATTCAAGATCTGATAGCAGCTTTCTACTGTCATTTTTTAAAATGCCCTTTGTGTTTCACAATTGTTTTATCTTTGCATTAAAGTGTTTATTTACTGCAGCACTTTTTGAGTCTGCAGACAAGTTTTTATGAGTTTCCCAGTAAGAACACTGCATCAGGACTAATGTATAAACATCTATTTCTCCAATATTTGCTAAGATAAAAACCTCCTGGTCTCCTGCAGACATTGATGATGTCAGTTTAGGTGATTCCTCTGAATTTGTTTAATGATTTGTGCAAGAAAAAAGAAGATAAACGTCAGTAACATTTTCTATTTTCATTAATAACATAAATTAATTAATTATTTGGTGTCCCAGACAGTACAAAACTGAAGAAATGCTGATTTATCATATAAATCACAATTATGACTGAGGCATCATTGATTTTTAGTTAATCAATAAATGACACTGAATGGACTGCAATGTTCATTAGTGTTCAGATAGTGAGTTCATTTTTACAGTGTAAAATTCAAATTTCTCCCCTTGTTATAGCACCATAGAGTTTCCTGTGTAGCACATCTCGGTGGTGTCTTTGTTTTTCCCGCTGATTGCTGGTTCAGATGCAAAAGGTCCACAACAATGTTCCAACAAAGCAAGGGTGTGTCCAGATTGGTGCCGTGGGTATATACATAGATGTCCTTGATGATTTTTATTTGGAGGTGGGGAGAACAAATGCGTACTTTAAAGTTGAGGAGGAGCTAGAAGAGCAAGGCCAGACCGTGAACAACACACAAGGGGACAGCTTTCGGGGAGCTTTATGGGACACGGAAGCCACAAGAGCTGCTGATTTACACCTTCAGTGCACTTTGGGAAGTGCAGTGCAGACACAAAATGACAGAGACAAACACACAGATGAATGCAGCACATGCAGGGAAAGACGTAAAGAAGGGGAAAAACATAAATTTACCGCTTTTAATGCTTGTAGAAGAATGAAGAATCGGCAGCATGTTGAAGAACCTTAGTGAGGACAGCAGTTTAGATGCAAACACACACACAGTGGCCCTGCGCACCATCTCAGCTTTCTGGCTCAATATGTACGCCCAACAATTGGTGTCAGCAGTAATATAAGGCAAAGAAATGATTATCTACCATTGAACTCACAGCGGGAGAGCGGTGCTTGTTTAGATTCTCTCTTTTACCTTCCTGTTGGGATAGCTCTCCTAAAAGAGAGGGAGTGTGGCAAAAACCATTACTGCCTTCTCTCACTACCAGGGTTTTATTATATGATAGGTCATTTTATAGCATTGCAAAGCCTTTTCTTACTTCCACTGGTACTATACTGCCTGTGGCTTGTAAATGCCATATATTCCATCTAGTTATTGGCCCACTGATTAGATACACAAACAAATCTCACACAGATTTACAGGAATAAAAATAGTCAGTTTTCCTGTGATGCATAGAGAAAAGATAGAATTCAAACTGTGCTGTGTCAGATCAAGAGAATTCACATACTTTTGCACCAAAATAACTCAAAGACTTATAACAGAATTGTAAAAGGCCTTGACTTTTGCAAGTTAAGAAACCAGGCTTGAGCCTTGACATATTCATTTTTATGTTTCTTTTCGGACAAGCTGGGTTGAAGTAAAAAAAACTTGCTAGTCAAGAATATAAAATGCAGAATGATTCAATTCTTTTGGGATTTGCATTCAGTAGTTTATTTTATAGGTCATTTGTCTGTGGTGTTATTTCTCTCGTGTTACCTTTTTTTTAATCTTTAGCTTTCATGCTTACTGTGCTATGATTTCAAATGGGAAATTATATTCGGTGGCATGATGATGACAATTCTTTGCAGATGTAAAATGTATTTTCATATACCCATTGAGGGCTAACCAACACATGGTCGCATGGTGGTTAGTACTGTTGCCTCACAGCATGAAGGTCCTGGGCTCAAATCCACCAGCTGGCTGGGGTTGTCTGTGTGGCGCTTGTATTTTCTCCCTGTGCCTGTATGGGTTCTCTTCAGGCACTCTGGCTTCCTCCCACATTCATGGATGTTAGGTTAATTGGTGTTTTTGAATTGGCTGTAGGTATGAGTGCAGCGTAAACCCCACCTCTTGCCTCATGACACCTGGGATAAGTGCCAGGCGCCTTACGACCCCGAACTGGATAAGCAGAAGAAGAAAAAAAACATGGATGATACCGAATTAAAACGCATTAATTTATTTGACCATAATGCAAAAAAAACCCCCCCACTGTTCTTTGTAAGGCAGTCACATTGAATGATACATTTTATTTTCACAGATAAGAAGAATGATAAGTACACTTATCATAAAGCACGAGGATTACTCAAAGAACTATAAAATCAGGAAGGGGGCAAAAATCTTTTCATGGTACTGTAAGCTTTTTAACTTCCCCTTCCTTTGTGAGTCTCTCTTAATCAAAGTACTAACCAGGCCAGACCCTGCTTAGCCTACAAGATCAGATGTGTTCAGGTGTACTCAGGGTGGTATCACCACTGCTCGCTGGCTGGCAGTCTGTAACAATCAATATATTGCTTTTATTTTGCAGTGTGTTGCAAATAAAGATTTGGCAGTATAACAAAGAAATGTTTCAGGTCTTTTTGATGAACATGTTTTGGTACCAAAAGTTTTTAGAGCTTAAAGAAAAAGTTGAACTGGTCTGCAAAAAAAAAGAAGAAAAAGAAAAGAAAAGAAAAGGATTATGCCAATTTCATGTGCAGATTAAAATACCCCCACCCCTACTGCAACACAGACCACATCCTTGCTTCATTACAGCTATTATCTGTTATAACAGTTGTTAATGTAGGAAAGGAGCCCACCAAAGAAATCCTACTGTGCGTAGAAAATTCTCCTGCGTTTAGTTTTGCACAGTGGAAAAAGCCGTTTGTGGTTTACAGATAACCAAGAACAGAAGAACACACAAAAGTAATAATTACTTTAAGGCGCCTAAAAGATTGAGAAAGAAAAGTTTTTAAACAACGTTTCACTGATGTGGGTCCTCTATTAATGTGGACATAAAACATATTGTCAAAAAATATTATTCTTTTTAGTCATGCTCAATATTCAGGAGTAAATGCACTGATAAATTTATTAAACTGAGTTGCTTCTATGGCTAAAATAAAAAAAATAAAAATGGAACAACATCGTTTTTTATGATGAAATATCTTCCCCGTATTGTAACAAAAACACTGGAATAACTCAGATCTCTATATGTCCATCTGTTCTTTGCCTAGGTCAAAAACGGTGCATCCCACTTGCTTCAAACTTTGTTTGTGGATGTTTGTGCCCACAGTAAGCCCAGCGCTGAGACTGGGGTTATTTGGGTGAAAAATTCTCATATTTTGGCTAAATATTGTTTTTTGTTACCAGTCTTTCCCTCAAAGTTTGAGGGTTGGGCAATACAGCCTGAAAATTACATCAGTTTTATCAGTAAATGTAGCTTGCACGCAGCAGCATATATTAGTGCAAAGAAAACCAACATTTTCCATCTTTCATTTTCATGATGACTCACTGCTTTTCCCTGGAAGTTGAAAGTAAAAATGTAACATATACTCTTTAACACTTTAGTTAGTAAAATGCACATCATCTCAATCATTTCTGAATACACTTCACGGATAGTTAGAGCTATAGAGCTGCACAATTTCCAAGACAAACCATCATTCATTGAGCACACATTGCAAAAACCAAGTAACACTTTTATTTTGAAAACAATAAATACATAAAACAGTGAAAAAGACTGACTGCTGACTTGTTAATCTGTCAATCTGGTCTAAAACTAACCATTTCTGAGTTAACTTTGAATTATTTTTGTCTTTGATTTTCTGTAATAAATGACATAAATAATTTGTCACCCACACTGCTTGAATGAGCGATTCTGTTCTGCACAGCCGTGCTTTGAACAGACAATCTCAGGCCTGCATTCAGTGAGTGTATCCGGAAACAGTATCTTTCTGATTGCTTACTTACAACACAATTCTGGATAAATGTAGCCTGGGTTCCACTCTCACGAACTGGCTCTGCACTAGTATCTCAAATCGGATAAAACCCATAACAAAACATCTGGCATGCAAGTTAATGCTCCCATTCACACAGTGGCATTTATGTCTTTATATAAGATAGAAAGCAGAAAAAGGGGTTTTTCTTTTTTAAACAATAGATGCATTCACTGACATCCAAATAATAATTAACTTTTAGTTAAAAAAAACAATCATCTGACATCGCATATATTCTCAGTAGATTGTCTGAGTAAAATCCCTGGGTCTAATGTGCTGCTGTGACCTTTTACATTATTTCAAACTGACTCCTGGGATACTTGAAGCAAAGTTTTTT
>NW_005187475.1:392097-395964 GCF_000239375.1 Pundamilia nyererei | reverse complement strand
TGCCTGCACAGGCATCATAACTACCATGCAGACCACTTCTTAGATACTAAAACTAATGTTCCTGCAACTAATGACTCATGATTTTGTTGAATCTTGGTTGAATCATTCAAGCTCCTCTAAGAATTTAACTCATCACTGGCTACTGGTCCATAATGGCGTAATAGAGTATATATATATTTATATGCCTTTTCCCCATCTTTTTTGACCCCTTAATAGGGCTGTGCGGCATGACCAAAATCTCATATCCTGATATGAGACATCTTTTTTCCCGATAACAATCTAAATCACAAAAATTTAACATTTTCTGTAAATTCTGTGAATCTCGGGCAGCTCGACTTGCATGAAGTGTTTCCAGCTGAGCGTCGTGTACCTGGAGTCGAGTGTTTTAACTGATGCATGAAACGATACATCTTTAGACATAAGTTGTAACGGCCGCCGTTTTCTTTGTGAGCATTTATTACACAGCGTGCTGCGGGCAAAAAGCCTGTTCTAATGTTTGAGTCTAAGGTTTATTTTTTAGCACCTGACGGCTCTTTGTTGCTTTTCATCCACAAACACTCTGCATCCTCTTTCACATGATTCAGTTTATTTTGAAAAGTCTCAACAGGATCTTGAGCTTTATTCTGAAAGGTTTATGTGGAAAATAAACAAGCGGACATGCAACGGTTTTACCGTCATTGTCGCTAACACAACGCATAAAAACAGGCCCGTGTGCGTCTGTAGTGTGGTTATATTAAATATAAGAGAAAGAGAGAACTTTAATTAATATATCCACTACAGTGACCATCAAAACGATGAAAAAATATTGCCGTAAACAGTTTATTTTGCGACACCACGAAACAAACGATAGCGTAAAATGAAATGATAGACGATTTTATATCGTCATCCCATATATATTGTTATATCAAACAGCCCTACCCCTTAACCTAGTGTGTAAAATTTACCTAAGTTATACTATAACGATACTTTGCTGTCACGCTGAAGCTTAGTATAATAAAATCCTTAAAGATTAATATGAAGCATGTTGAGGCCGAGCACCTTAGAAGGGAGAAAAGCCGTTAAGGAAGGAAGGACCCCATTATTTTCTGTACTCCCATTAAGCTTATGCATGTTACCATTTGTTACCCTTAGATTTCATTAAAACTACAGTAGTTGTATTCTGAAACTGTTACAGACACTGGTATAATAGTATGTATGATGTAATGGTAAATGAACAGTTTTTATAAGCCACATTTACACATTTCATCGAGCCAATTTGGGGTCTTGCCCAGGGACACTCCAGTATGAAGAGTCAAAATATAACATGAGTGAAAGGAGAATTGTCCTAGTCAAGGAGATGAACTTTTTAATAGCTGAGCACTGTTTTATAATTCATAGCAAATCATTCTGGAGACTCGTTAGTAATGGGTCATGGGGTCTCCAGAAACACAATAAAACAGGAACTACGCATGAAAGGACACAAACTAAGAAACGCGGACTAGATACAGGAACACACGGGCAGAACAGAGTAAACACTAAACAGAGGAAGAACAGAAAACACAAAACGCTGGGTCAGAAGGACTCAGGATCATGACAATTAGAGGTTTTGTAAGACAGTAATTTAATTAAACATCTCACAAAAAATACATTTTTGTGTTAATTAAGCACTTTAGAAAAACAAAGTTGCAAGTGTTTAAGTCTTTAAATGTCTAATGTTCACATCTAATCTAAATGCAATAATCATTACAGGAGCAATGTGATATAGTTACCCACACAACACGACTATAGATATTTATCATGGTTAATCCTTTATGCTCTAGATATGTTTTTTTAATCACTTCTACTTTTGTATTGTTATGGACCCAAATAAATGACTTTTACTCAAACCCATCAACAACCAAACTTATTTTCAAACATACACTGCACTTCTAAACTCTTTAAACCATGACCTACCAGAGATGCATGACAGAGCAAACACCTGGCCTTTAACATGTCATTTTCCTATTACAAAGTCTGCATGATGTCACATTGTGCCAGGGTGTGAATAGGACAAAACCTTCACTGTTAGCAAGTAAGCATCAAATCTGTTGCTTCCTGCACACTCTGTGCAGATAGCTCCCTCACCTAAATCTCACGGCCTCAAGCCAGAAGTGTGAATCTGTCTGAGGTGTCTGGACTATCAACTCCTGCATGCAAAATGCAATGTCATGCAAAAGAAGTTACTTAAATAATCACATTATAATAATTATAATAATAATAATGCACTATGTTACTCATTTTCTCCCCCTAGGAAGTAGACTGTGACAGTACTAATACCATTACTTTTGTGTTACACATTTAGAAAAGGATGTTGTGAATGGTTACATAATTGACAATGCAGTTAACAATATAAACCACAGGCTATATGCCGACTCACTGACACAAATCCTCATATGCTTTCATTTTTGTTTGTTATCTAATTTTTTTTCATATCTTTTTCATATCTACCTTGGAGATATGATTAGGAGTCATTTGTTGACTCTTCTTTGACAGATAATATGAAATGACTTCAAGTCCTGTTTCTCAGCGTTTGCTGTGGTGGTTTGTATAAATAAGTGTACCAGCCCAGAGAGTGAGTCTGTAAAGGTAAGCTGACTCTGAACCACTGAAAAGGCATTTATAGTGTACCGCAGAGAGAGCTAACGGCAGGTGCCAGCTGCCTGAGGTCTCTTCTTGTTATAAGAGAGTTTTTCCTTTCCACTGTTGCCAGAAGTACTTGCGGATAAGGGATCATCTGATTATTGGGGCTTTCTCTGTTTTCTCTGTATTATTGTAGTGTCTTCTTACAATATAAAGTGCCTAGCGGAAGCTGTTGTTGTGATTTGGCACTATATAAATGAAAGTGAATTGAAATTGATACTGGTTCGAAAGCAGATGGGAGAGGACGACAAACAGTGAAGATTTTATTATTTACATGTGGGTGTCAAACTGAGACAAAAGGTTACAGCATTAAGGGTCTGAAAGACAACTGTGGGGTGACAAGATCAAGACTAAGACATAAATAAGTAACCCAGGGATAATAAGCTTCTAAAGGCAAAGCAAAGCAAAAGATTTGGAGAGGTGGGTCTTTCTCAATATTCTCCATCGCACCTCCTATGGGTTCTCTCAGAAGCACCAGGAAATATGAACACACTACGGAAGAACCGTTGAACTCTTAAAAGACTAATAAATGCCCACCGATTTCTCTTGTTTCTCTTTGTTTGTGAGAAAAGTAAAACCTGAGCATGTTTGCCAAGATTTCATTTGAAAGATTTCTGAAAAAGTGGCTTCCTTACTCGAGCCCACTGAGAATTTCATGTTAGTGAAGTCTATGAATTCAGCAGAGGAATGCATTTTGACTGAAAATGGGAGTGGCACCATGGCATGAGAGTTACTCCACCACATGAATACCCATGTATTGCTAAATGGATTATCTATGACTACTGCAACATGTACTGTGCTACAGCTTCCAGGGATGGAAAATTAAAGCATGTTTGTGTGTCTGTTCACACGTATCCTTAAATAAAAAGAGTTTTCATGCATTAGGGTCTTAATCTGAAAGTTAAATTCATGGATGTTTCTATAAAAACAAAATGACAAAAGCATACAGAATGGAAAAAGACAGTGTTCATCATCCCCTAAGCTAAACCATTCAAACATCTTTCAGATTATGCATACTGGGGCCAAATTTCATGATTAACAAAGGTGATTAGTAACACAGAATGTGCAGAAAGAGCTGAAAACTCTAACTAGAAATGACAAGTTTTTAAGGGGAAGTAAGGTAAAGCCCAACCAGTGTAATGTTAGTATCTCTTAAAAAGAAATCTTGATTAATGCATGAATATAAGCCATATTCTCTGACAATTTGAG
>NW_005187475.1:389501-391290 GCF_000239375.1 Pundamilia nyererei | reverse complement strand
CAGACGAGTTGATGGTTGAGTCAAAGTACCCCCATTCCTGTGGCTGGAAAACAAGACAAAATCATCATCCTTCCACCATCATACTGACCAGTTGGTATGTGTTTGTGCTGTTACGCTCACCACACACGGTATTGTGCATTATGGCCACACATTCCCAGATGTCATTCTGCCATTTTTTCCCCTGGCAACCATTCCAAACAACTTATACCTGTTCAGTCTTTTTTCCAATTGTACTGTCATAAACAGTAATATTTAGCATACTAACTGAGGCCTGTACAGTCTGCGATGGAGTGCTTTTATTATTACAATTCTACAATTTCTTTGAGCATCAGACGGTCAGATTTTGGGATTAATTTGCTGTAACGTTTACTCCAGGGAAGACTGTGGCATTGTGTTAAACACACCTTCAAACCAGCAGACTGCCAGACCTTCAGCTTGTATAGTGGCTTTTATAGCCATGCATACTTACAGGTAGCATTTATTACTGTAAAGAGGGATTGTTCCTGACACTAAGTTGATTACTTCGGAATACTTACAAAACATAGTCCCCTGTTTTTACAGAAACCTATAGCAACTCAGAGATTGGGAAGAGGATAAAACAAATTCTATTGAAATTCATGTCATGTGTTTGACTTTTTAGAAGATTCACTCTGTAGACTTTTGAGTCTCGAGAAAAATTGGCTCCACGCTGAAGACCTTATCAGAAAGGACACGGAGACCTACACCTGCCAATCATCATGTCGGGAAATTTGCTTGTGTGTGGCTCTGCGGTCCTGCTGGCTGATGCATGGAGACAAAGCTCTGACAGAAATTCATCTTATCAAGTCAAGTCATGTTGCTTTAAGTAAATGTACATGGTGATTGTATTGTCTATTTTATTTTATTTTTTTTACTGCTTATGCAAAAAAGGGGGAGAAACAAACTTGGAAAGAAAACAGTGCATAGTGTTACAGCAGCATGGTGCTTAGATAATGTTTTTTTAATATTAAACTGTTTCAATACAACTGACTATACAGTTTGTGTTATAAATTAACTATGTTACACTCTGATAATTATCACACACAAAAAGTGCTCAAAATGACATCTGACTAATAAGCTGCCATCCTAATTGGCTTCATATATTTTTTAAAAGTCTTATGCAGCACGTGATATTTTCATCAAGGTGCTGTTTTTCAATGCAGTTGTCTGATCGGTTTGATCTGCATTTGTAATTAAAATTAAATTATGAAGTAATTTACATAATAATTGCTCATCTCAGGTCCATATCATCAGCTTCTATAAAAGACTCCCCTATATAATTAAATTCCAGTGTCCCCATGCTGAATTAGATATGTTTAAAATACATTTTCTCAGATTTCTGTAGGTAGTTTTGTTAGGAGAAAAAAACAGCTGAAAACAACGGAAGGTAAAGTCTTAAAATGTAAAACTTGGACTGTAACATAGGTGGTGTGTGTGAATGGCTGCCTTAAAAACAGTGCATTTCTTGTGTGTAAAAGCTTTTACTCTTTGGTTTGTCACTTCTTTAGCGCAAAACTTTATTGAATGCAGGAATCATTGTAGTCAGGGTGGCACAGGGAGCGCAGTCCACTGCAACAGAAAGAGATGAGTTATATAATAAAAAGATGCCGAAACCAATGGTGAGTATATTTTTCAGTGAGGAGTGGCTTGCTTACTTAGAGGAAGTGGCAAGTTGAGGTTCCAGAGGGGCGAGCTTTGCCAGGTGAGTGTCAGAGAGCATGACAGAGCAGAAAAAACAAGACGTCTGACTTTTCCTTTCTCTTCCAGGATC
>NW_005187475.1:370039-388458 GCF_000239375.1 Pundamilia nyererei | reverse complement strand
ACAAGGCATTTTCACCCACAGAACTGCTGCTCACTGGATATTTTATTTTATTTAGAACATTCTCTGCAAACCTTAGAGGTGGTTGTGCTGGAAAATCCCACGAGATCAACAGATTCTGACCAGTCGGTTTGGCAAAGTCATGTCCCATTCACAGTCGCTTAAATCACCTGTCTTCCCCATTCTGATGCCTGGTTTGAACTGTAGCAGGTTGTCTTGACCAGAGATGGGCAGTAAGTTACTGTAATCCAATTACTTTTTTCAAGGAATAGGTAAAGTTAGGGGCAAAGTAAGAGATACTATTGAAAAAAGAAAAGTAAATACTGTTACTTTCAAGTAAGCATGCCACATTACTGTGTTACTAAACCATGATTTTATTTGTGAGAGTGTCTCATGACAATGACGTACGAGCCTGTGACGTCGGGGGCAGCAGCAGACGTGTGTAGATCAACAATGGATAATAGGGAGTGCGAGAGAGAGAACGAGTGCGTGGAAGTACTGACATTACTTTGAGTTTGATTCCGTAAAAAGTGACAAGAACATTAGGGTCTGCTGTACACTCTGCGTGGGAAGAAAACTTTCTACAGTGAAAAATTAAACTTCAAATCTGAGCAAGCACCGAGCACGGTGCCACGGGAATGTGAAATTCACAGAGAAATCCCTGGATCCCCCCACTGACATGACCGCTGCAGCACCGGCAAACCTCCACCGACCCCACTCCTGCTAAACAGGTAAAAATAGATTTAAGAGCGACAGGATTTAGTGCTGCTGATTTATTATTTATTTATTTTCTGCTGTGTTTTACTCGCATCTATTTCAATGAATGAAACACAAAACATTATTTTATTTTACATGCTGGATTTTGAGGAAAATAAGTTTAAATGTTAGAAAAATTTCTTCAAGTCAAAGACTGTCGCACATAATTTAATTTTTGCTTAATGCAATGTGTATAAAGTTAAAAGATTAAAACTAATAAAACAATTTTTAAAAAGAGACTTTTGTATTTGATTCAATTTTATATGATGGATTATGCATAAAAATAGAATTGGGCTGAAAGGTCTGCTTTATTACTTATTCAGGTTGTGTATCATGTTTTTAAAAAGTATTTAAGTAATAAAGTAACTAATTACTTTTCGAAAATAAGTAATCAGTAAAGTATAGGGATTACTTTCTTGGAGAAGTAATCAGTAATTAGTAACCATAGCAGGACTGGCCATCGATGGTGATTTTTCATTTTTATGGGCCGATGTCTTTTTGTTTGTAGTTTGTTTTTTTGTAACGGTATAAACAATGAAAGGTGGTGGATTGGCCAGATGCTGGCCGATGTGTAACATTAGCAAGTGGTGGAGGCCAGCAGGTGGAGGAGGGAAAAGGAGGCAGGAGGAGCAGAGACCCGAGGCGGCCGCTGGTCCGAGTGTCAGGTGAACTGAACTTCAGGTAAGAAGTTATGACCTGCAGTCTATCTGGGTCAGATATAAACCAAGTTTAGGTGAAGTTTATTTTCGCTATGCTGACTTTTTACAGTCAGTTACAATAATACTGCATATTAGCTAGCATTACGGGATGCTATGATGTTACTGATAGTGAACTTTTGTTTATTCAGAAGGTTAGTTAGTAGAGTTGTCAATGGAATCGGACCGTATTCAGAGAAATTGATTTTGTATTGTGGTGAAAATGAACGCAGTTTGTCCCGTACTTCAACTAGAATGGAAAAAGACAAAGCTGGAGTTATTCTGTGTCTTTACGCTGTCAGCCGTCTCTTCTTCTCTCATTCTCTCCCCCCTCCCTCTCCTGTTGCTACTTCAATCACGAAACTGATCGATGATCAGCTGATTGGCTTTTCTGACCAAGTCCCATCTCTCTTGTTTGTTTATCGCCCACTTTGCGCCAGAAAGAGGAAACCAGCAGGTGTCGAGCTAAACAACAGCAGCGCATTTAAGCTTGATCAGCTGTTGTTAGAATTCATTTAATGTTATTTTATAGCTCATGTTTGCTGCAGGGAACCATGAAGATGAAACCAGGAGATGTCCTTACTGGATCATCAGAGCTGAACAGGTGATGGAGAAACAGGTTTACCTTTACGTGACATAAATGAGTTGAAGGGACGTTATGAACTGTTTCTGAGAGACAAAAACAGTTCATAACATTTTTGTCTTATGAACAAAAAACAGTGGTAACTGTGCAGGGGCGGGTCTAACAAAGTTTTTCCAGGGGGGCAGGGCATTAACAGCGAGAGGGGGGGCACAAAGAAGTACTTTTCTTTCTTATTCTCATTTAAAATGCATCGCTTTTATTAGATAATTATCTGAGTCTTACAACCAAAGTTTTCTTCTGATGTAAAATGTATAGAAATCATTTTTGTACATAGTAATTTTTTTTCAGGGTCCCATCATAATTTCTTCAGAAGTAAGTGCTGTATATGATGCCAGTATTTTCCCACATTTTCTAAATTCTGCACCAGTACTGTGTAAAATACCATCAACAAGTCAATTAAGTTTTATTCTTTCTCACCTGTTTTTCTGGCTACTTTCACTTTTTAAAGGTTGCCATGTTAGAAAAATATTTTGTGCTGTCATGCTGTTAATAGATGTGGTAAATAAATAGTTTATGAAAATATCACTAAATCTATCATTTATTTATTTTAATATTATCATATCTCACTTCTAGTTTTCTGTCTTAATTTCAGGTTTCTACCGTGTGTTGTAGATAGTTCAGGAGGTTAACACGACCAAGCAGTCTTTGGTTTCTGCTAAGTACTGTTTAGAATACCAGAATAGGGAGGATGCTGTAGGTTTAGGTTTATTAGATTGATACATATATACCAACAAGACAGTGTACATCACTGTCACAACAGTGTTTGTTTTCATTCAAAGGCTTTATGGTTTTTCCTATTATACCTGGGGGGCCGGTCTCTCAAAATGCCCAGGCCGATTTTTTGTCCCAGTCCAGCCCTGTTAGTAACTAATTACTATTTTCAAGTAACTTGACCAACACTGGTCTTGACCAGTGCCTAAATGCCTTTAGTGTTTACCAAGTGCTGAATAGATGCATTAATAAGCAGTTCAGCAGTTATACCGAATGAAATCACAAATAAGCGTATAATAGTATAACTGTGTATAACAGTGATCTTTTTCTGCGCACACAAAAAATGCTGATATGTTTTTACTTTTCTTGGTATCTCATAAGCTCCATTCAGGAGCTCCTCTTATGGCTGGTGTTTTTAATACAATTTGGAAGAATTAAGTGGAAGCATAGTTTTGTTTCTGCTCTGGAAATTGTCTACACAGCAGACACACAGTTAGAGGTAGGGATACTAGATATCAATTGAATCGTAATGGCTGAAAGCTTAAAAGATTTGGATCTAAGGACTCACAATCACAGAGAAAAGCAGATGACATGTAAGCACTGAAGTCAACTGAAACATCAAAGATGTGACTGAAGATTTTGAGATAAAAGAAAGTGAAACAAACACACCTCTGTGATAAAACAGTGGTGCTGACACTTGTGTTCCACTATCAGCTGCTTGTTATAAAAACAATGCAGAGAAAGCTTTCTGAAAGCTTTTGTCTGAACAGCATCCGCACTTCAGCTGTAAAATTGTATTTGCTATAATGGACAACAAAGAAAAGGAGTTGAGTATCACACACAGACATGCTAGAACTACTAAATGTTTGAAATACATGATATTATGCACTGCAGTTTTGTGGATTGCAGTTTTAACACCTGAAGTATTTTGAAGGTCAAAATATTTTGTTGTTATTTTTTATTTTTTGAAACCTGTGGTTTCTTTCAACGAGATCCAGTTAACGAGGGATTACTCTCACTTGGACTCTGACAGCTGTACGTAGTCACACCCTAATCCATACAGTATGATACTTTATTACTACCATTCTAAACAAAATCTGACTTATTAAATCAACAAATGCTATATAAAATAATTCTTGACATTAGGGACTAAAACCAAAACCCAACTGGGAGAGGATTTACCGAGGTCTCAAAACAAGAAGTGAGAAATGAGAAGTACTTTCATTTTCTCAAAGCCTTTTATACATCTTTTTGCTACAGCCCCCTGCTGGCCCTCAGAAAGAAGTTTCCAGATTGGCTTTACAAATACACCTGGAGCCGATGTTCATCTTTTGTCTACAGTTTATACTTCCAAAAGACATGACTGTGTACTTACCCCTCCTGCCTAGTGACACACCTCCATATGTCAGAGGAGGAGGAATAATCTCACTGATCACACTCATGACCCATTCATGTCAGAATCACCATGGCTACCGAGTGGGGATAGAGACAAACAGAAAGAAGTGGGAGCCTTGGGAGAATGGAAAGCAGTTCTATTTTCTAATTGAATAGTGATTCAGTCCTCAAACTCAGTGAGCTGAACTGCAAAGCAATTAGCCGATTAATGGTGATTGGCCTGGATGGTGAGGAGATGGGGGAAGGGCTATTTAGTGTGTGTGTGTGCGCGTGTGTGTTCTTTTATCCCGGCCACATCAATCACCATCAATCATTTAATTGCTCTCACTGTACAGAGACACATACGCACAGTTTAAGTGCAGAGGGACCCCTGGTGTGACTGTGAAATTCCCTTGGCAGCAAATAATTCAGAGTATAGGCATGAAGTCACAGCGTGAAATCCCAGTAGTGCGTGGTGGATTACTGCTACTCAATTCTCGCTGCCTCTTTGAGAGACAAGCGGAGCCTGTCAGTCAGCCCACCTCGCTCGGCTCCACGTAATTGTGAAACAGATTCTCTCTTCTACTGTGACATACGCATAAACCACGGGCATGTATGCACTACACAAACTACATGTATCAAGGAAAAAATATATTAGAGAATTCTGGAAATCAAATCACGGAGGTGAGTCAAGGAGAGCTGAAGGTATATTAGCACGACAACCACGTCCCAAAAAAATAGGAGGTAAAGCTGCTGGAAAATAGGAGGAGAGGCTACATATACAATAATACCTTTTCATTTAAAACTAAAATGATCTCCATCCAGACAAACCTGACATAGGCTGTATTTGGTAAACTACATTATGGAGCATTGATTCTAACATGTTTTTTTTTGTCAACAGCTTAATTTTTTAGCTATACATAACCACTTGTGGAGGAAAAGGTGGATTGCTAGTGGGAGGTGATTAGCAAGGTATATCCATAAGTGCCTCTATTGCTCTGAAAATATATGTAATGAAATAAGAGTACAATTTTATGCACTAAAACAACCCCCCCCCCCCCCCAAAAAAAAAATCTGTCAGTACAGACTGTTGTCCACAACAAGCTAATTTCAGAAAATGGCCTGTCACTGAGGGAATGACACTTGTAATAAGAAAGCACTTTAAGTGTTTAAATAAAGTATAAAATCGCTTCATAAGAACCAATCGCTTTAGCATTTACTGCATTGGCAAAATGCCGACAGTTAGCTTCAGCCACCTCTGTCAGCAGTCACCTGTTACTCCATGTGGTCCGTGGCCACGCCCAAAGGTCAGTGGCCACGCCCAAAGTGATGCAACTTCAAGCTTCATGATTTAAACCCCTCATCTCCATCCCCATTGTATTTGTTATAAAGCTTTAGAGTCTACACGTGCAAAAAAAATCCTTTATTCGTCTGTTATTTAATTTCTATTATTTATCTATTTTCTGTGAATTTTTAAGTTGATGTCAGATTGCATCGTTTTTTTTAAATAGAAGTTGTGGTCTAGGAACAATACAAACACATATTCACTTGCAGCACCTTTGTAAATGATGAAACATCTGACAGAAGCTCCACTTGGTTTACAAGAAATCAATGATCAATCACAGTCCACACAGCTTTATTGCCATAGGCGAACTCAGACAAGTTGCAGTCCAGTTGTTCTTGATTGCATCACTACTTGTTTGTTTTTGTGAGTTTTTGGCTGGCTTTATCTGCACTGCGTCACACATTTTAAGATATCAGACAGCAAAGTACTCCTGTTTTTTTTTTAATTTACTTATATTTTTAGATGTATTTGTATTTATATTTTTATTAAAAATGTATTGTAACATATTTTTATTGCTATGTTTAACACTTTGTCAGTGGTTTTTAAATAAAGTTGTCTTGGCTTGGCTTAACATAGAGTTCTCTGAGTTGGGGTTTATATGAGGTAATGAAGTTTTTGGCATGTTTGCACACTGGCTTATTATTTCCGGCTCAAGAGGTTGCTGCTGGTTTAGGAATAGAAAAAAAACCAACCTCCAACGAAAAAACAAAATCCATGCCGCACGTGTCCTCGTTTCTAAAGGTCTCCTACGCACATCAATCAATTCTGCAAACAGAGTTTTCATCATTTGCACCTCAGAAAACCTTTTCAGCTTTCAGTTACCTACAATTGACCTGGTATTTAAACATATATAATTTCACTATAGATAATAAGTTAATGCACCTGTCAGTACAGATGTTTGCAAGCTTTAACACTGAACGGATGAATGGCCGAATCCTCAAACTCCAGCTTGGATATTATAATGAAATCTCCTGGGCAGAATCCCTGCAGTATGTTCTTGTTCTTTCTGCAATTTACTCAAGTGTGATTTGGGTAAAATCCATTTGGCTTCTGGAAAAAATGTCAAACCACTCCAAATACAAGTGTAAGGAGCAACAGAGGCAAAGAAAACAACAAAAACAAGTTAATAAAAAAAGATGGGACTTGCCTGTCTCAAATGATATACTAGCTAAATACACTCCATCAATTATAAACATATGAGCGGGTAGCGTGAAGCATAGCCGCACAATGACATTAAACAGGGAAATGCTCCAATGGGGGCTGCGAGCAGCAGGCAGTCATTTCTCACTCATCGTCACGATACTTAATTTTTTTGTGGAAAGAAGCAGAAACGGCTTTAATATTTCCATCCACGTATTAGCTAGTTGTCCTCACTTATTTAGGTCAGGCTCCTTAATGATTGTGTGAAAGTGCTTTACTCAAATCCCATGTTTCTCCGGCTGCAAAATGAGCTGGAAAAGAGTTTTGCACGCATGTAATTATATGAGCGCTAAGGCGTCTTGATCCTTGAGTTATCTGAGTAGCTGCAATTGTGTGCATGCACTTGTCCATAAATCAATGTGAATTAAGGCTGGACTGATACATTGAGATGTGAGAGTCTGGATGTGGGTTTCTCTTAAAGGGAAATGCAGAGTCATGCAACTTACATCTAATTTTTTCATTACATTTTTTATTGGTACTGTGTTGACTGACTGCCTGCTATACCCCTGATTAATAGAAGCTGTTGATTCTAGGATAACAATACCATAACTCTGTGACAGGTGAACACACCTGTCAGGCATGAGATTCCACATACATATGTCTGTAGCACAATCATTTTCTCTTGCGGTAAAATCAGTAAAAGGCTCTTTCTGCTCATCTATCTATTAGCTATTGTTGCATTACTTCCTAAGCATGATACATTTTATTTGCCAAGAGTATTATTACAGTGGACTGTAAGATTACAAAATAATGTTTTCTCCTGTAAAGCCAAAAGCCACAATCAAGGATTAAGGTAATTTTTGCGACTCTGTCCTGCTCTTTATTGAATTTAGGAAACTGAATACTTCACTGAGCCCAGGAAGTGATACTCAACATTATGTATTTGCCAGTAACAGATCAGTGAAGCAGCTGTGTGGCTTGTCCAAGAAGGACTTTTAAAGTGGATATCGAAAAACATTTGTTGAAATTATCATCATAAAACGCACTAAATTCAGACAAGACTGAGATTATCATATTTGGGCCTAAGAAACCTCAGAAACATGGCACCTAACCAGACACTTGGTCTAGATGGCATTACCTGGCCTCGAGCAGCGCTGTGAGGAATACTGCAGTCATTTTTGAACAGGATGCGCTTTCAGCCATCTGTGTAATACCTCTAAAATTAGAAATGCCCAGACTCAGGGTAATTCTGGAAAAGCTAGTTTATTCATTTCTTACTTCTAAGCTATTATAAAGACCTCACAGTATCACATTATCCTAACAGAGCACTTTGCTTATTGTGATACTTGAAACTTACCAAAGTACAGGGTGGGCCATTTATATGGATACACTGTAATAAAGTGGGAATGATTGGTGATGTTAAAGTCCTGTTTGTGGCACATTAGTATATGTGAGGGGGCAAACTCCTCAAGGTGGGTGGTGACCATGGTGGCCATTTAGAAGTCGGCCGTCTTGGATACAACTTTTGTTTTTTCAATAGGAAGAGGGCCATGTGACACATCAAACTTATTGGTAATGTCACAAGAAAAACAATGGTGTGCTTGGTTTCAACGTAACTTTATTCTTTCATGAGTTATTTACAAGTTTCTGACCACTTATAAAATGTGTTCAATGTGCTGCCCATTGTGTTGGATTGTCAATGCAACCCTCTTCTCCCACTCTTCACACACTGATAGCAACACCGCAGTAGAAATGCCAGCACAGGCATCAAGTGTCCGTAGTTTCAGGTGCTGCACATCTTGTATCTTCACACCATAGACAATTGCCTTCAGATGACCCCAAAGATAAAAATCTAAGGGGGTCAGATCGGGAGACCTTGGGGGCCATTCAACTGGCCCACGACAATCAAATCCACTTTCCAGGAAACTGTTCATCTAGGAATGCTCGGACCTGGCACCCATAATGTGGTGGTGCACCATCCTGCTGGAAAAACTCAGGGAACGTGAACAAACTTTTTGTTCATTAGAAAAAAATTGGATTTTAGGTAATTAATGATTTTCTCAAAAGCTGGATGTCACACACTGTTAAGAAGGTTTTCACATAAGAAGTGAAATCTTTTATAATTTTCTTTAAAGTAAAATTCTGATCATAGGTAAGTAGCTTGTAATAGAACAGGTAAATTTTCTGGAACTTTCTCAAGGCTGAAAGCTCACGAGAGCAATTTTTTACTTTGCTCTCCATCCTCCTTACTCTACACAAGGTCAGCTCTGGGCCTCCAAGTCTGCAAAAACAGGTATGTTTTCCTGCTCCCCATGGAAAACATACCTGCTTTGGCAGATACACAAGTTAGTATTCCAGCAGGCACCACAAACAGGACTCACTTTGAGGAGGAAATGTGAGCATGAGTACAAGATTAAAAGAGAAGTAAGCAAATCGTAAATCATAAATCTGACCTATAAACAGCCCAAGCAACATTCCCACATGGAGCACATTAATAACCTGGCAATGGGCAGTGATGTGAGCTGTTTTTAAATACTGAAAGTGGTTGAAGATGGGAAACAGGTGTGTTTGCTTGGCTCTTTCCTGGACCACACCCACTAATGGAAGAAAATGGTTCGTTTCACTGATGTTTAGAGGTGGGTCGAGTATCCAAAAATTGTACTCAAGTAAGATTAGCATTACTTTAAAATATTATTACTCAAGTAAAAGTGAAAAGTAGTCGTCAAAATCTTTTTTAGTATTTTCAAAAGGAATATATGTAAAAACATCAACAAAATAAGGCACAACAATTCTAATTTCCAGATTTCAGTTTTTCACAACATAAAGCTTTTTTCACTAATACCTACAATAAATAATATAAATATGTAAACAGTGCAAACAATTCCCAGTGACAAGACATGCTGTAAACTTTATATTCATTTTTGCTCCAAATTCCACAGCAGCCTCAGAGAAACATTAGAATGAGGCATCTTCAACATATGTACATACAAGGGAGCTCAGTTTACCTTATATTGTACGGGTGTACATTTAGTCCTGCATATTTAGCAAAAATGTGCCATTTCTTGACTCAGTGAGGTGATGGTTAAGCTTCAGCAGCAGTTTGCTCTCAAGGTTCTTTCTGTGAAGCTGTAACTGTTAAGCAGTGAACAGAAGTCCTTCACAAGCTCCAGATGCAGGAAGAGCAGTATTGATTTTGATCGACAGCTTCTTGATGTGAGGAAAGCCATGCAATAAATCCACACCTCCAGTGAATGGACATGAAAGGTACCTCTCCAGCTCCCCTGCTTCTGGCTTTCCTGACTCCATGGATCCATTATCTTCGTCGGTTAGGCCGCTGTTTGTGCTGGCCTCATCCAGCTCTTAGTCTACGTGATGTCTGATAAAGTTGAGACCTGTGGAAAGATGTAACGTTTGCAAAAGAATTAGGTCTGGTCATTATAGTGCTGTATACACTGCCAAGCTGTGGATGTTTGTTTAGAGCTAGCCTCCAAAAGCTGGGCATACACTGTGCGATTTTTGGCCCATTTTGAGCTGATTTTTCAGTCGCGCAACCGTTTTGGGGATCGGCCCGAGTTTTGCCTTAATCATGTGTTGTGCATCGTGTCGTATACAAGGGGTAACGAAAAGCAGTTAACACCTCACGACCAGCTCCCAATCACCAATCGTATGGTTGCAAGATAATCAAACCTGTTTGAAATCCTGTCGCCCCTCAATGCAGCCTCTCACACTGTGCACGCACAAGCACAGAAATGAAAGTGAAATGGTGGAGCAGCACGGCAGTGAAGCGTGTGGTCTGCACAAAAGAGATGGAGGCACAACTTGTAGAAATTTGGCAAGCTCATCCGAGTGCGTAAGCGTAGAGCTGCCACCCAGGCAAAAGAAAAATAGAGCTATATCACGTTATAACGTGAAAAGTTTATTGTTTATTGTTCTAACAATATACTTTTCATGTTCGTGCAATATAATATTTATATTTACATATTCACATTTACAGTTTCACAATACTGGTCATGTGACTGCATGGCCACATCTGATTGGTAAAAAAAAGTTACCGGAAACTCCACTGGCGGCATGTTATCTAATGTGTTAAACTAATTATTTTTTTAAAAAGTAAGAGTCGAATTTTGCAAATGTAGCGGAGTAAAAGTACTGTTTCTTCTTCACAAATGTACTCAAGTAAAAGTAAAAAGTATCGTCCAAAAAAGGTACTTTAAAAGTGCATTTTTTTCAAAAACTTACTCAAGTAAATTTACGGAGTAAATGTAACTCGTTACTACCCACCTCTGCTGATGTTCCAGATCCAGGTCCACATGCAGGGGAGACAAAGATACAGTCACATAGATAGTAAAGTCAAAACTGACACAAGGTTTACATTGATATAGTCTATGTTACGCTATAATTATACTTGTGGAGCTGCTAGTTTGCCGCTCTTTCATCCACTTGTCTCTACGCAACGTTACTCTGCCTCGCCTCTCTCCTTCACTGAACACAACTCCCCCTCCCCCATCGCTTCATCTGCAGGCAACGAAAAGATGGACACGGCACCTATCAAAGAGGAGATGGTCGGTAAAAAGAGCAGCAACTATTTTAATGCTGTTAGCGTCAATCTCGTTAAAATGACGTTAACGCCATAAGGGCGCAAATCTCCGTTAACGAGTTACCTCGGATCGGGCCCCACGCACGGGGTCTGCACGGCCTAAAATCATTTAATTTTCTCATAAATTGACAGTGCGCCTTATGTATGAATTCTGGTTGTGCTTACTGACCGCAAACCGATTTTATGTGGTACACGGCGCTCAGCAATCTGTCGAAAAATGTTTTGGTACGACTTTGGTAAGCTACGGTGCTGCACCGCTTGATGGATTGTTGGAGCATTACGGCTACCGAGGAGCCTCGCGGAGTGATACGTACTGTGCTTCAACGTAATATTACCGTAATGTGTGTGTATAAGGAGCACAAATGGTACCTGTTAAGAGACACGGTTACAAAGAGGCTTTCAAACTCAAGGTTGTCAGTCACGCAGTAGAACTTGGGATCAGAGCAGCTGTGAAATCTCAGCGTCTTTTAGTTTACATTTTGACTGCACAATTGTGAGCTCTTCATTATGCACAAAAACAACATTGTTTTATTTTATTTCTGGATCATTATTTTAATAAATGCTGATAATTTATTTCTGAGTAATTCTTTTATGTCCATCTACGCTGTATGTTAATAAAAGTGCCTGTGTGACATCTGGGACACAGCTTTGACTAAGAACTCTCTTTTTGTTCTTACTTCATGGCTTTAAAAAAATAGATATATATCGTATATCACCATCCAACTAAAGAATATCAAGATATGAATTTTGGGCCATATCGCCCAGCCCTATTACAAAGTAAAGGAAAAGTGTAAGAAACACATACAGCTGGGAGAGCGCAATGCCCTACCCAAGCCACTGTGGGTGTGCCTAAATACATGAAATAATGAGCTTGCTTTAATGTGCGTTTTGAATTTCAGCGACTAATCAGTAACTCTCCATTGGTACAGCACTACATTACAACACTAGACAGGAGAAGTGGTGTGTTCACATACTGATACAAAGGAGGGATCCAAAAATATGTATATAGCATTGAAATGTCAGCCTTCAGAAACCACTGGCAGGCTGACCCTAATGTGAAAGCAGCAAATGTTTATAGTCCGTCCTTCACTGTTAAGCATGCAGCGCTGGGATAAACAGACATGCTTTAGTGGGTGTTTGCTGCCAACCTTGGGGTTATTTATGAGCTTGCTACATACAGCCTTTGCTTCTCAGCCAAACACCCTGACTGGTTTATGCTTTGTTGCTTCTAGCTCAACAGTCACTGTAAACAGCACACTCAGCACTGAATATCTTGCTCAAATTTTGTGGAAGGGAAGAGGATTTGGAGGGAAGTGGGGGAGTATGAGGGCAGGAGGGGGTGCTGGTAAATGAGGATGGGAATAAATACAAATTTCCATTTGCTCTTTCTTTAATAGTCAGATTGCATATGTCTGACAACTCCCTAAATATAATTAAAAATATTAAAATAATAGACTTAAAAACTATTCATAAATTAGCAGCAGCCTTTATTGGTTTGGATTAGTAAGCTGTCCAGTCAAAGATTCACTGAAAATAATCCTGATCACTTTTTTTCCCCCTTCTACAGAGAGTCAATTATTAAGTTCACTGCAAGGCTTTCTGAACAACCTGGACTGCTGATTGTAGCTTTGATTTGTACCTTTTCTTGTCCTTGGTGCACCTTCAGTGCACAGGACAAATATCCATGCAGGTGCAATAAAATTTATCTTAATCTCAAACTGCGCAGACCTGAGTTTGTGTATAGTGTCTCCTCCATCAGAGTGAGTGAATGAAGTGTTATCATAGTGTGCTCACACACTGCAAGAACAAATTGCTCTGGAGAAGTGCAGGTATACAGATAGCACTGAAATATGTGACAGATATGGTTGATAAATCATGAAGCTATCTCAGGTTTCTGTATCCATGCACTTAAGAGAAAGCATCAGTGGCTGCTGTAGCTTTATGGTGGGCTTTCAGGTGACACAAAAACATGCTTGGATATCAGTGATGTTACATCCACTTTCTAGCATTATATATAGCACAACAGAGTAAGAGGTCTGCACTCGTAGATGCAAGTAACCCTTAAAAATGAAATACCACCTTTCTTCCATAAAACTGGAACATGTGACCTGAAGATAAAAACACCGCTTGCAGGTGAAAGATAACCACTATAATCTTCTCATCATTAAGCTTGTAGAAAGAGTTGTTCTGGTCCTGTATTGCTTGTAACAGAAGCATAGGTAGTTGCTTAACATCACTGACACTATGTGCCATTGTGTTATGCTCATAGAAAGGCTCCAGTATCAATGAATGTAAAAAGAAAATCAATATTTCTTTAATATATGAATCTACATTGATAACTAATTTACTGTCCCTTTGAGGATAGCATTCACAAGATTTTCAGAAAACTTCTCACTGACATTTAAGCCCATGTGAGATTTTTAGTTGATAAACATTTGGTATCAATTTCAAAATCCTATGTTGGGATTCACAGGTTACCTGCATTCACAAACCCGCCCACCCAACAGGGTGAAAACGATACCCCATCAGCCTTTTACAGCTAACACTGTTTGTAGCTTTACTGGTTAATGACACACAAATTCAATAGAGTGACCTTTCCAAAGTGGAATCACTATGCAAATCCCTAAGTATTTCCATACAAAGTGAAGTTAAACTACTACTTCACTGCATCACAACTGTGGGTATTATCAAGCTGATAAATCTCCAGTTGGTCTGCGTAATAGAACTGAGAGTGGGTGGTAAACAGCAAAACTTTAGTAGCTGAATTAGCAGGCGCCACAAGCTCTGCTTTCTACTAAAGGGAACTGACTGTTGTAGAAAATTGCAGAGCGCTCTGAACTGCCATTTCCATTGATTTGGCTTTGTGTTACCCATTTCTCTTTTCTCTTCAGAGTCTTCAAGACCTGGTGCCAAAACTTGATTTAATGACAAGTGAGGCTATCCAGGAACACTCCAAACTTTTCTATTGCATTTTAAACCCAAGATTTCTAAGATTTCTGCTGCCGTCACCTTTTGTGTGGGGAATTCTAAAGTGGTTGTGTTGCAGTTTAATCAATTGTAATACACTTTCAGATAATATGTCAGATGTAGTGACACTTAGCACCATTTGATTAGTCTTCTTACTTGAACCCAAGATCAGAATCACAACACAAATGTACATGTCTCATATCAAGGTTCATCCTCCCATAATGTGATGCAACCTCACCAGATACCATGCCACTATTATTGATCTCTCAATGCATTAATTACTGAGTTGGATTAGTTATTGACCCCCATGGCAGAGAAATTAAGAGATCGGTTCATGGCTGTAGCTAGTTTCATGATAACTACAGTAGAGTCACGTGAAAAAGAAAGTATACACTTACTGCTTCCATAGGAATTAAGAAGCTAAGAAATGCGAGAGAATCTATAAAGGCAGAAGGCTTTGCAGTATGCAGGTCTGAAGGATTCAGGTGTGCGCTGATACAATGCCACATTGTTCCCTGGAGCGAATGTCCCAGCAAATTCATCCAAAGATCAGACCGTGCAATGCTCAGAGAAATTGTAAAATTTTTATTGTAAAAGAGCTCCATCTCAGACTCTGAAGGTCTCAGTTGGTATGTTAAAAATTAACGTTTATGACAGTACAATGAGAAAAAGACTGGACAAGTTTAGCTTGTTTTGAAGGAGGCCTCTTTTCCCTAAAAGGAACATGGCAACACGGCTTAGGTTTGCAAAGTTGTATTTGAACAGAATAGAAGACTTTGTGAACAATGTCCTTTGGACAGATACGTTAGAGGGGCAGAGGTTTGGCCATAATTTGTCAGAAACCAAACAAAGCATGTCTGCACAAACATCACGTACCAGATCTCTGCATGGTGTTGGACAGATGACGACCTTGGCACCTTGAGTCAACCTTAAACTCATCTGTATAGCAATGTATTCCCACTAAAGGTGGTAACACAAGCCATTGAGTCATGGGATGCATTTAATTTTTAAGATGACTCCGTGAAAACTCTCCTTTTCACATGAATGTATATAAACCGAGCTTTGCATGAAACATGTAATTTAGATGAGAATCAGTCTAACCATTTTTATTAAAAGTACATTTTCTGTTAGTGTAATAAACTGTGAATGGACTTGACTAGAATTTATATAGTGACCACACAAAGAGCTTTTGACTATACGCCCCATTTAACCATGCAGTCATATAGTACTGTATATCCTATACTGTTTAAGCACTTTTTGGCTTCTGGTTCACGGCCAATTTTAGAATCACCATTTAAGTAATGATGCACTGAGAAATACTTTTGGTAATATAGATAATGTAATATTGTCATGTGCACATTAACTTAACTTGCTGCCTAAAATTAGTCTTAAATTTGATTCCAATGGACCTGCTACGTCCACTTTAGGAACCAGCTGATGTGGTTGTTTTGCTTTTTTGGACGTCCTTTTGGGAATTAACCTGTAGAGGTGTACCAGACAAGCTTGAAGTAGAACCTGAAGCAGACCCAGTATAAGTTTGAGGTGTAAATCCTCATACTTGGCCTAAGCTCCTTAGGGGAGCTGTCAGGGAAAAAAATAACTTTTTGTATGCTCTGCTCACCCTGAGACTGACTGGAAAGTAGACAGATGAAAATATTTTGAATTTCACTCCTTGAAACATGAAAATCTGTAACAACAGTGACCTCGAAAGTCACCTCTCCCCAGGATTTTCTTTTCTCCATTACACCGCTTCCTTCTCATTTCCCTGATAGTGCTGCTCACTGAATCCAACTCCTCACTGACACATCTGTGTCACTTTCATCAATACAGCAAAGTTGTTTGTTTGCGGCAGATGGCCTGAATGTTTCCAGCTCCCTGTGAAGTTAGAAATGAATTTGCCTTGTTTTCCTTTTTGGTTATTTTTTCCCTCCTCACTCCTCGTTCTGTCACAACTTATCTTCTTCAGGTTGCTGATGAGCCTAAGCAGCTGTGCTCAGAGCAATGAGATAATTGTCACTGTTTGTGTGTGTGTGTGTGTGCGCTTTTTTTTTTTTTTCATGTACTAGGAATCTGTAGGCCTTGTGGCAATCTTCTTTTCCTTGTTTTAGTCTGCCATAATTAGCAGACTTCTCGGAAAAATGGTCCAACATACACCCTGACACGCAGAACCTGAACCAGCTATGCAGATGGCAGAACATAAAATGACCTCATGTTGCCGATGTAGTTTTCTCAAATCTCGAAGCAACACACCGGTCAATAAGGAGGTATCACTTAGAATGAGAAAGCATGGAGGGGAGGCTTGCAGTTGGCATTTGTAAGTCAGCAAAACATTCATCTTCTAGCACAGTACTATTTATTTCTGTCCCTGTAGTTGCTCATCATTCAATATCTATAAATTCTTTTTTTTTTGTGCTGAGGGGACGCCTCACAGCTGCACCTCCCTGTATGGTGATAGGTTTGGCAACAACCATAGAAGTGTTTACATTCAAGGTCATGACAAACAATATTTTGATTCAGATTTTATCATGAACAAAGACATTTATTTTCACTGGGGGGAAAGATAACAAAAATAGATATAGGCACTGTGATTTTCAATAAGAAATACAATAAAACTCACATTACTGCAGTGCAGAAACAGGTAGCAGGTTAAAAGAAAATAATAAAAGTGAAAAGAAATGTAGACATTGCAATGTAGAAGATGCCTTCATAGAAATTACTCATTTGTCTCTTAAATAACAACTTTGTAATTTATGTTTATTTTAGGCATAAATTAAAAGGTTCAGTTTTAAGGACTGGTTAATCTGATCATTACATACCTGGGTGGTGCCACTGAACTATTGATGATTGAGTGGGTCCATTACTAGTTAGTTAAATTGGGTAATATTGTTTGTTTGATTTTGCTAATTTACAGTATAAACATATCACTCAACTGCAGGTGTCACAATATACCTGTAACAACGATAACTGAGGCAATGACACCAGTGTAGCCACAGTTATAAACTCACTTTATCTGAGCTCTCTTCCCTCTCAGTAACTACTCTAGTGGAGTCTCAGCTAATCTACTGCAGGTGGGGTAAATACAGCTAATGGTATACACTTTTCTGTGGCTGCTATGGCTCCTGTCACACACAAGACTGAATCACTAATATAGATCCTGTTAGACTGTTGCTACATTGTTGTGAGGATCCATGAATACAGGTGAAATGTTGAGAACTCAGTTCTAAATTTGATATAGCTTCTCCCTTTATGCTACTCCTAGCTGCACCATTAAAATGCACAGCTGTGCTTTGCACCCAGACTTACAGCTGTGGCTGAAGGTTGGGGTTGGCCTGATTGAATAAATACTTTTCTTTTTTTTTTAGATATTTTGGACCAGATTTACTAAGTGCCACAATTATGAAAGGTGTCGAAGGAACACTGTTATAATTTATTTTAAAAATATTCAGCAAGTCATTTTAATAATGCCAAAAGGCTGAAAGGCATCAAAAATCAGCCAGTCAAATATGATGAGGGAGCAAGCGATATACTAACTAAAATATGTGTGTGACAGCTGGTCTCTGGATAAAACAGACAATTCAGAAAAGAGCTGCTCAGCACTTTCTCAAGTTCTCAAATATAATCCAGATGAACATGTTTATTAACTTTCCTGTGGTTTGGTTTATGTTCAAATACAGAAATCTCCATGTGAATTCCAAGGGAACCAAAATGCACTAGAAACCACAGCAGAAGGTTCAGACTTCGTACTAACCTGAAACAAAAAGTAAATATTGGAAGAAGGTGGTCTGGACTAGTGGATAACATGGATGATTCACTTGATTTTACAGCTACTTAATAGACTTAGTAGACTCGGGCATATCAGTGATAATGGGAAGGCTGAAGGTGCTAAGCTAAAACTTCCATAGGACATCTGGTAGTTGGGTCTGGATTAAGATTGGATCCAGTTCTCGCAATAAACTGTTTTGTAGCTGATTTGGAACAAGAGCACTTCCACCAAAGGGTCCGTTATGGTCTGCACTTGAGTGTGATTACCGTGTCCACATGTGCAAAAATGAACCATGAAGCCAAGCAACAAAAGGGAAAACAAAACAGGGCTCAATTTGAATGAATGAATACAGCCCAAGAAGCCAGAAAACCTAATATACATGTGTGTGTGTGTGTGTGTGTGTGTGTGTGTGTGTGTGTGTGTGTGTGTGT
>NW_005187475.1:366827-369886 GCF_000239375.1 Pundamilia nyererei | reverse complement strand
GTGTTGTTTTTTTGTTAACAAAAATGAATAAATGCTGTGGCTTTTGTGTGTGTGTGTGTGTGTGTGTGTGTGTGTGTGTGTGTGTGTGTGTGTGTGTGTGTATGTAAATTGACTTATCAGTTCAGCCCAAGCAGGAACCAAGGCTGAAGAGTGAGTATGATGGTAAAGTGCATTGTGTTGGAAAAGCACAATCTAATTACACCAAATCAAATTATCTCATGCTGTTATGACTGCAAACTCAACAAACACCAGTGGCTAGCAAGTATCGGGAACAAGCGGAAATAAACTGCTAATTACTGCCTCACACTTTTGTTGTTATTTGTTTTTGTTTAATGGGAAAGAACTATTAAGGGTTTGTGGGATGAAAGTGTAGAAAAGTAGTGCTGTACATCAGGGTACTGGAAAACAAATGCATTAATACATGCCATTAAACCTAATGTAATACTCTCAGTTGCACACTGCATGTTGAGAAGTACTGTATGTTGAGATGATTAATATAGACCCAGTTATCAGGCATTGCTGCCGATTAATTGATGGTTACTGGAAATCACGTGAGTGGAAACGGAAAAAAACTTCCCCTTTAGGAGTGTAGTGTGATATATGTATAATTAGGTCTCATTCTCCACTGAGAAATATATAAAGTAAAAGACCTGAATGTACATCTATAAAGGTGTTTCACATTTTCCATGCACGCTGCTCTTTGTAATTAAATTTTTCACAGTTGAGAAATAGTGGAAGCACATTGACCCTGCGGTGCCATACTTTGGATTTATTCTGTATCGGTCCTGAAAGGAAATTTCATAAAGAAATATGTTCTATACACATGGAAACACACACTAAATAAACTTTATTTCCCTTGATATTTTTTTCTTTATCTATTTTTTTGTATTATCTGATCTCCCCTCCCTGCCTGCTTTTTGTTACTCTGTCCAATAACTGTGAAAATAATCAAATGGAAGCGAAGAAAGTGTTCACTCTTAGCATACTTATGTCATCTATGTGTGTTAGAGTTGTCTTGTTTTGTCTACATCTTTGTCTCTGTGTGGCTGGTTATTGAGGTTTCATGTGGAGCTCAGCAGAGTGCATCTGTGTTTGGAGATATTGATTGATCTGACGTTGGGGGCCAGCTGGCGAGGGGAAGTGGTGGCTTGTGACAGAAAAATCTCTGCTGCCTACAAAGGCGAAGAACCAGAGCTGCTCCAAGGCTTAAAGTGACACTAACCAAGATTTTATGTACAAATAAAAATGTATTACCAGCTTAAATCACAAAGTGGGGCCCACAGTGCTCAGTGTGGCATTTATCTGGCACAAGAATGCTGAACTCATCCTCAAAATAAAGTTTTGTTTATGTGTTTGGGTTGTTTTCCGCCTATACAGAAAGTAATTAATCATTAAATAAGACTGAATCCCCAACTTCCCTTTTTCATCTCTCAAGCAATCTTTATTTAGAAATTGCTTGCAAGATGAACAACAGACTTTACCATGTACATTTGAGAGAGTGTCACATGCTGTCGTTTTCAACCTACCAGCACATGCAGACTCCAGGTTCATCTTTCTTTAATGCTCAACTTGCTTCAGGTTTACACAGAGTGTCTTAGAACTGCCCTTGCTAGAATTTTCTTTTGTTTCAGCATCCAAGAATTTAATTTTCATTCTTTGTTCTATGTCCTATGTCTTCCCCTCCACTACAGCGGCGACATACAGTAGACGAGGCAGCGTTCAGTAATTAGAAAGAGATAAGATGCAGGCCTACTTAGCTTGGAACGAGAAGCAGAGACAAAAGCTTCTGCAGCGGTCAGCAAAAAAGAAAGAAAATATAGTAGATGGTGCTTTGGATCAAAGAAAGGTTGGAGGAAAGGAAATGAGAATAGAGACAGAAGGAAGAGGAGAAAGACACATCCAGATAAATGATTTCTGGTTTCAAAGAACGGATGATAGCAGACAGGAAGGAACCACGCGAGTTAAAATCAAGCAATTAGTAGAGCCTGGAGAAGATGAAGGGCAAAAGATCAGAAGTTAAAAAGTGCAAGGACCTGAGATTTTTCATTGTGTTTTACTCTTTTTTAAAAAGAAGACATGAAGACCGGTTTATTCTGTGGATCAGTCATGGCTGTGTAGCACTGAGTCCTCCATTTACCATTTAGATCTATTGGTTTTTACCAGAATCATCTGCAAGCCCAGCACGCAAATGCACTCTCCGTAAGGTCTGGTGCTCTCTCTGACATTATCCATTAGTTCCAATAGATCGTTTAAAAGGCTCCAACCCTCCCTTCCTGCCAGCCTGAGTCATTCCTTTCTCATCCTCTCTCTCCTTTCTTATACTCTGCTCCTGTCATTACCTCCCTCCCCTCTTTTTTCCCCCTCTTCAATTCACTCTCATCAGCTCAAGTGACAAAAAAGTAACACTTGGTGTCTAATATTTCATAGAGCTGCAATCGGAGTCATCTCAAAGGACCTGACTGTGGCTAATGATTCTCAGAAATACAGCTCAGACCCCCAGGCCAACTCATACATGAAAGGAAACTTGGAGAGAGGAAAGGTAAGGAACTAACTTGCTTCACAGGGCCTGCTGTGCTAATTATTCACAGTACACTTAATTATTTGGCACATCGATCCATGGTCTGCATAAGACCTGACAGCTGGCCGCTGAGAATACGCTTTCAGGCTACGGCTGCAACAAGGACATCATGTGTAATCTGAAGACACTAGAACATTGAAATTGTACTACATTTTTTTCACATCACTCTAGTGGTAGCAATAAATGATTACAATGTAGTGTTGATTTTTTTTGAAGAGCGGAAAAAAGCTCTCAGAGCTGGCTTACATCATAAATCGAATTTACCAAGTTTATTTGGAGTGGCTACAAAAAGTGACAAAGTATTATTCTTACTGGGTTATAAATAAGTTGCTACAGAAACATTGCCTGCAGTAGACTACACTGTGATTACTTGTTCATCTTGTTGTTCTTTCTGTTACTGTCTGTCACACACACACACACACACACACACACACACACACACACACACACACACACACACACACACACACACACACACACA
>NW_005187475.1:361363-366807 GCF_000239375.1 Pundamilia nyererei | reverse complement strand
CACACACACACAAAGCTGGCATGGTAGGGCCTCTTATGTTCTGGCTGTCAATCATCTGGATCACCAAACTACAAAGTAACCTACAACTATCCCGCATCTCTCTGCTATTAGTGAAAGATACAATCAGCTATTGCAGTCACTGCCCAGCCGGCATTGCACTGGTGCTGTCCATGGTGCTGAAGCAGCAGGCTTAAGACCATTTAGTGGCTTTTAGTTCAGATGTTTGATGGAACTTGTGGTGAAGTAGATAATGTGACTGAGGAATATAACCATCACTGACCATGCAATAATCAGCTGCCACAGTTACATATAATTCACATCATGCAGAGTATTGCACTCACTATAGTACATTATTTGAAACAAAAATCTCAGCCTGGGTAACCTCAGTTTGCAATATAAAAAAATCAAACTTATTATTTTAATAAATATGTGCACATTAATATAAAAATCATAAATCCCTAAGTCAATAATATACATTTAAGCTGTATAATATTCTGGATATTTATAAATTAGCTATCTGTATATATTAGATTTCTTATATTTTGCATCTTTGTAATATTGTTCATGAAATGTTGTTCAGTCTGTTGCTGTTTTTATTATCTTAGCTGTAACAACATAATTTCCTTACGGATTAATAAAGTATTCTGATTCTAAATAAAAAAGACGGCTGCTGTAGAGAAAGAAAGAGGATAGGATAGGGTGAAATTGAAAAATGTGAAATTTGAAAGTTTCTTATAAAGGAAGTCTCATTTAGGGTCATGTTCAGGCAGCAGACAGAAGATATGCATGCCTTTGCAGCTTGAATCTCATGTCGAGGTTGGTGTGTACTTGTATTAATTTGTTATGTCCTAATTATCCATGTTGCACAATTCCTGGCATGCATACTTTTGCAGCTTGACCCTCATATCGATTTGGATGAGTGCTTTTATTGAAAAACATCTGACCTTTGTTTCACTACATCATTTTGTGTAGATGGTTGTGGAACAAGTATGAATATGTCATGGTTAGGGTTATGTTTGGGGTTCCTTCTCTGACAGGTGGTTATGGGTGGTTCTTGTCTTTCTCAGCACCTGTTCATCACCTGGTAACCAACTTTTTAATGACCTGCACAAACCACAACTCAAAAAGGTTGTCTTCAGGCAGTTTGGCCATCAGGTTAAAGTCTATTCTTAGGTGATGTCACTAAAAACACTTCAAATATTCATTGTTGGGATTTTCTGACACTGATACCCAATAATAGTTTCATGTCAAGGTTCCATCTTTTTGTATATCCTGAATTGAACTTGTAAGCAGCCTCCATGGGGCAACAAAACAAATTCTGGTGAGGGAGAGTGGGGAAGGACAAATTTGTTTATTGATGTATCCTCAGAGATCCCCAACCTCCCCCAAAAATAGGCCAGAAATTTAGTTTCTCCAAAAAATAACATTCTTGCCGTAGAGGGTTATATTATAAACATTATATCCCTGTAAGTCCCAGACAGTGAGTTACAAAACTTTGCTAACATAAGAACCAAAGGGGATACATCTGCCTTTTAAACATTCCTTCTCTCCACCATGCATGGGGGTACCGGCATCGTGCACTGATACATTCATGTTTTCATGATCCAACACCATCTGGTTAGACGGTGATGTTGGGAGTTTGCACAGTGTTTGATTTCAGAAGTCTCCTGTGGCAGCAGGCGGAAATTACCTTCCAATTAGATCTAATAGATAAAATTAGAGTCCAAAGCATAAAGTAAAGCCACAGTTATATCCTCAGGCATGGATTGCCCTGGGTTTACAAAATTAATTAGAGACTGCAGAGAGTATGTTGATAACAAACAAAATGGCTTTATTATTTGCAACAGACTTCCTCTGGTTTTTACCCCTCACAACTAATAAAAACTATAATGAAATAAAGCGAGGGAGAAAATCTTGTTACTAAAAGGAACAAAATGACAAAACAAAAGAATGTTTCTGAAGTTTGGATGAACTGAATTTTATTTGTGCTTCAGCACGACACAAATACAAGAAGGTTATTAAACACGAGTAATAATGCAACAATGACAACAGAATAAGAATAATGTAATTAATCTAAGTCGTCTTTTGCAGCCGATAAATATTCAGGTAGTTCTGTTGAACTACCTGAATATTTACTTTCATGTTACGTTCATTTTTTTATGTGACATCCAAGTTTATAGCACAATTAACTTTTTTTATTTGACACTGGTCTTGACAGAGGCTGATTTCCCTTTACGATGAATCAAGAAAGTGGCTTTTTCCATGCTGTATGATTTTGAACTGTTTGTTAAATCCATAAGCCACTGAAATGTGGCAAACACTGAAAACAGACCTCTGAGGATCTTTAAAAAAGGCCTTTTCTCAATGCTCCTTTTTTTTGCTGCACACTCCAAACTTCTCTCCTAATTGCAACTGATTTTCCAGACTGATAAATCAAACAAAGGGTTGAGTGTCTAGCTCCTGAAACTGGGAATTATATAATAATCTCATGTTGCATATAAGCAAGAAAACCTTTATTACACTAAAACAAAAGATCAGAGTGGACAGGAGCAGAAAGGGCAATCAATTTACTTGAATGGCTGATAGACTTTCCCAATGAATCCTAACAGGTTGTAATCCACAGTGTACACCATCACCTGAATGAAAGGAGAAAACCGACTCGTGCATTTTACTTTGTTTGAAGAAAAAGACAGATTTCTTTAAACCCCAACATGCCCATCCACTCTCGAATTCTTGTTTTTATTCTGTAGCATTGCATATCATTATTAGCATTATAAGGTGTGTTTACATTCATATATTGATGTCATTTAGATGCTAGCATTTGCTGATAAAGTCTTTCCTTTAAGCAAAACGTCCCGAATGGGTTGATTCTGTTCAGCATTTTCAATGGAAGAAATGTTTCATCGCTCATCCAAGTGACTTAATAAGCATGCATCAGAACATTTTAAGTAAAACGGTTTATTCACAAAAGGTTTAACATCTTACTGTAGGGATGTAACAGACACTTTGGATATTTATTTGTCAGAGTTTGTTGAGTTTTTATTGACTGGGTTTTGGGTCTAACTTTGGATCTTCAGGCAGAACTGGCCTGGGAACGCCTGGGGATCCCGCAGGGAAGTGTTGCTGGGAAGCAGGATGTCTAGAATACATGGACGTCTGCTTAGCCTGCTGTTACTGCAACTTCTCTGTATTTTTATTATTATGTAGAAAACACTAAAATATCAACTATACTGTCTATTGTTTTATTCTTTTTCTTTTTCTTAAACCAGTCATGAGATTTAATTGAGAAATCAACAACACTGAACAATCAAGGTAAGCCCATCTTCAATCCTCTGTCTTTTACTCTTTACTCTTAATGGGGCGATGATTTAGGAAATGAACATGAAACCATCAATTGAGGCTACAAACTCATTAAGAAGATGGTAACTGAAGTCATAAATTCAGTGGGGCAGTTCGAGGTCATTTCTCTTAGACCACAATAAATAAAACTGGACTTCTATTACAAGGAAACTCTTGATCTAATGTTTTATCCATCCTGAGTCAGTGGCATGACACTGAGACAAGATTAAAACATTTTAAATTAAAAAACAAACTATTTTGGACTACATGCAGTAATTAGAGACAGTTTAAAAAGTTACAATGTTTGGCTTCAGTTGGGTGTTTACACAGCTCCAGATTTGCACCCAAACCTGAACAGGGGGAGCTGTATTAGCACATGACCACCATCAGAAGCAGCCGAGAGACCTTGAGGAGGGAACCTTTTTATTAGGCTAGTCAATGGTCAATTAATTTCTGTATGGCACAGAGGAAGTCAGCCAAATGACCTTGATGTTGGAGAAACACAGACTAGGACTACTAGAAAAAATGTATTTATAAGAATAATAAAGGAGGAGAATAATGTGTGTTAAAATATACATTCATTTCTATTTATAATACATAACATAAATTATATAAATGATTGTAAATAGTAGTGTAATGATAATAGCATTAACTATAATATCATAAATAAAGACAATTATATTATTGCATGTTTTGATTATATAATGACTATTAAAAGAAATAAAACCAAACTTTTTATGTATGCATATGGTGAGCAATATTACTGTAACAGTATCCATTATAGATCCCAATGTGGAAGTATTATATTAATGTAAATGTAATAATATATCATATCTGATATATGTGGGCATGATGTTTATACATTGCAAATCAGGCATGTCCGTGGGTTAATGGTATGCTAGAACTATAATGAACAGGTTCGAGATACACCTGCTCTGGCTTCACTTGTCAGATCTGGAAACTACATCCATATTTTATGTGTGATCTATGGTTTTCACCCACTGACACATTTATATGTCATTTTGATGTCAACCATTCATGCAGAATAATCTACAGTAACAACCCCTATCCTCCAGCTGCACACTCACTTATAGCCCTCTCTGTTTGAGAGATAACAGAACATAATTCAAAGGCACAAGCCTAAAAATTGCACTTGACATCAAGGCAACACCTCTCCCATTAGACTACGACTTAAAAAAAAGTGGCTAGTGAGTGGTTAGGGGCAGCAAAGAACACCTCAGATCTTAACATTATAGTAATGGACTTCCTGACATAGGCACTACACCAATGAGCCTTGAATTATGTATGATTTGGAGCCATCTGCACAGCTTCCAGCTTTGATGCATGGCGAGACGATTCGTATTATGCTGCAATGGAGGGGTACCTGCCGGACACTTAACAATTCTGTGAGTGTTGCTGAGGACTGCTGGTTGGTGAGAGGACTGATCTAGCGTTTGTGAACGACTACACTTCCAACCCTGTAGAAAATTTGTCCACACGCTAAACGCGGCGTCACCGTGGACCATGGTTGCTAGGACAACTGCACAGTCGAAAGTGGATGTTAAGAAGCAATGGTGATGTGGAACAAAAAGCCTTTTGTCTAGAAAGGAAGGAAGCGATTACAACACAATGTTTGAGAAAAAAATTCGATTTATGGGTGGAGTGAGAAAGACTAAGAATATTACCTTTAGAACTCTTTCTATAAATTATGCACATTAAATAGTCTTAATGTATTCTTAATGTTATGTGTACACATACTGAAAAATTAATCCATTCTCATTACCCAGGTGCCAAATATGACCTTTTTATTAAAGAGACACACAAAGTTTTTTTTGGTTTCATCAGTGCCTTTGACCCACCAAGCAGCAGGAATATGTGATGTGATATGTGAGTGAAATATTCAGGTATAAATAGCATCTCAGTTCAAAAAGTTTTTCTTTCTTTTCCAATTCAATGTAGATTTTGTATTTATTCTTAATTTTTTGGTTTTGTTTTGTTTTTAAAACTAATTAGTTCACATTTTAGGCACAGTTTTGGTCAACAAATATTCAATTTCACACCAAGGATTAGTTAACTGAGACAGGCCTAGACAACTATCTGAATGG
>NW_005187475.1:359656-361200 GCF_000239375.1 Pundamilia nyererei | reverse complement strand
ACATGGTAACAGAGATACTGAAAACAACATAATGAAATCACTGTCATGTACACACACACACTATAAACCTACACTGGAGTGTTTATTTTTATGTAAAGCATTTAACTCATATATTTGATGTAGTTAGGTCAAGTATTATTCACATGAATATCATAAGATTATCACAAAAACGATGCTGTTTGCTGTACTAATGTGTGACCTTTGACCATGTTGTGACCTATTGTCAGAAGGTAAAGCAAAGGGTTAACCTTAGGGTGTCCCTTCGGGCAGGGCCCTCAGCCAGAGCCCTGCCTGAACCCTGGCCCGTACTTGACCCTGCACCTGCTGTTCCTGGGCGCGTGGGAAAGTTACTCAGCAGCAGGAGGTGGGACTACCTGTACCTTTAAAAGGAGGCCTGGGAAAGCCCTCGTGGCTTTTTCCTGCTGTCTGTCCGTTGGGGTTGGTCCCAGCCTGCATGCGCTTACGGCGAACACCCTAGGGGAGCTTTGCTTTTCCTTCTGTTTTGCTGAGCTTCACTGTTCAATAAAACAGCTGGCATAGAACTTTGCTCCTCTCCTGTGATTTTTTGTGTTTTTGATTTTAATTGAAATTGGGAAGCTGAGATCCACCTATTGCTAATCTGAAGAATCACTCTCAATTGTGACAACTACAAACTACAGGCAACAGGCCAGCCAAGGAGGTTTTAGTTGCAGTACTCTCTTTGGGACCAATTTCACCTTGTGAATGCCTACAAACATTTGTCACTCACTCAGGGAGTACACATTTTTCCCACAAACCTGAGGTTGCCAGTGGGTGACTGACTGATCTCTAGTCCTGAGCAACTAAGGCTTAAGCAATCGATTTCACAGAGACTGCCAGACGTCTCTGGCAACCAACCAGTTGAGGAATACAAATTTTTCCTTCCTGACTGGTGGTTGTGAAGGAAAGATCGTTGCCAACAGGTCAGTAGGCCTGTGTGACTGGGGTCTAAAATTGCAGGAGGGTTCATGGTACAGAACACACTTAATCAGAGGTAGAGACGTAGTATGTGTCCAGTTATTCCCTTTATTGTATTTTTTGCATTTATCTTTATTTTTGTTTAGACAAAATAATGCTTACATATTTACTTGTGGCCAGTGACTCTGTAATGTTAATATTCATAACACCAACACGTTTGCTGTCATATAAAATAATCTTCTACAGTATTCTTGTCATGTTATCCTTTGCTTAAATCTTTGTTTAAGGTTTTGTGTGATAAGTATTTCCTTATAGATTTCATCAGCCGTGAATGATAGCTAATCCATATAGAGCTACAGTATGTTACGCTCCAGTCTAGGGGTACCGGTACGCAACATAAGACTTCAAAAAAAAGGAAGTGACCCCGCCCTGGTCCCCAAAACCATACACAGAAAAACCAGTTTCTTAGTGAACAGTGGTTTATTGTCTAACCTGAAGCGTGACTCCGGGGTGAACAAAGGCCAAAATAACAAACAAAACCAGCTTAATCAGTCAAAGAGGTGCTACCTAAACCCTACGTGATGAAAAGAACAAACAAAAGACAAATG
>NW_005187475.1:334124-359363 GCF_000239375.1 Pundamilia nyererei | reverse complement strand
TTTTTTTTTCAATAAATATTAATGTTAGCCCGCGACTTTGTTCCAGTTTTGAAATTTGGCCCACTGTATATTTGAGTTTGACACCCCTGATTTACAAGGTGCTATTTACAAGAGAAAGCTAATTTACACACTATATACAAGTTCACCTGGTCATGAGAATCACAAGTTACAGAGTTTGGAGGCCAGGGTCAGGTCTGCTGCTGCTGTCAGTTGCTGCCCCGGGACAACTGCTGGTGAGGGATTTTGAAAGCGACCACGTGCTCAGGGGACCAATCAGCAGCCGTCAGCTTATCCACTCAGGGATCTGCAGAGACTTAAAGACACAGGAAAAGAAACAGCCACCAAAACACATTGTGGCCAGGGCCGTAACAAGTTACTACTTACCTTGGAAGAATATACCAATTAAAATAAATTGGCACAGAACTCTCTCTATTCAAAAGCAATATAGAAAACATGAGCGATTTAAGAACTGATCTCTAACAAGAGAATTCATTTTGATCTTTTTGACCTCAAAATTTTAATAGGTGGAAAGTGAAAACACAGCATACATTACATGGAAGCAAAAAGAACATTGCAACTGATACAGAAGAGGCTTAATTAGTTCCTATAAGACAGCATAATTCATCAACAGAACTCATTTTCACTTTTTTATTTTAATCTTGCTGCATTTACTGTGAAAAGAAAAGTTCTAGCAAGAGCACACTGATTTATCATTATCAATAGGGAAGTCTGCTGTTACTCCTGCACTCTAATACCAAGGAGAAATAAAGCTGCAGGAAATACTCGAGTCTAAATGGGAAGTCCAGTCTTACTCAGTTAAAGCAATAAAAACAGCCGAAATGGAGCCAGACTGTCTCTGCACAAATTACCAGGGATGGAGAGCATGGGGAAATATACTCAGGCATATATACTCAGGCATATACACCTGTGTGTCTGTGCACATGTGTCTACTATACGTACAGAGTGTACAAGCAGTCTAGTTTCAGAGCTTAGTAGATTAATTTTTATTACTTATTGTTTTTATTACAATGTATTTCATCACTCTCTTAGCTTAGTCAGAAAGATCAGATTGAAAGGGTTTGTCCTTGTTTTCTGCTGTTAGAGTGCTGGATACCCATATTAAAGATGTGAATAGTTTTAAATAAATCTCACAGTCACTTTTTTGTCAGGTAAAATATTAGAAAATAGAGAAAAATTTATTTGTTTTACCACACCAGAGTCAGGGTGAATATTTCAGATTTCAAAGCCTTAAAGTATTCAGTTTCTAGTTATTAATACCAAAAACATTTATGATCCTCAAACCACCAGATATCATTTTCTTACTACTACATTTTTAATCATCTGTTTTACAAGTTTTTGGTGTTCTGACCTAATGTTTTCAATGCCAAACACCACATGTTCAACAGCAAGCCCCCCTTATGGGTCCAGCTGCAGGCGGGGGACCCAGTCTCCCTCTTCTTGGAAAGCTTTTAGAAGTGCATATCTAATTTTTTAGTTTTGGGTTTGTTTGTTTTTGTTTGCATACTATGTGAGTGTGTGTATGCATGTATTTTTACATTTACCATATGCATGTACAGAATAAATTTGTCTCAAAATTTTAAAAAGAACTGATTTTTACATATCTGCTTGCACAATCCAAAGACTGACTGCTGGTCAGGCCCGAGAGGTGATTAACTGTGCATCATCAGGTTTCCCAGCCTCCAGGAACACAAATGAAGAAACTAATGAATTCCATTAGGATTTAGCAAATGGCCTCTGTCAAGGAACGGCAACCAGGGAAACTGTGTAAGAGCAACGTTGTATGTAAGAGTGCATGTGTGCAGGCATTTAATCACTGGGCAACTTTTAATTAAAGGCTGTGAGATTACTTCAAGCAAACAGAGTAAAAATCTGAAAAACCTGGACCTTATTTGGTATCACAGTATGGTTTATTGGGTTCGGGGGTACTGTAGCTGAGTAATACAATGAATCAACCCACCACTTTCTAGCTCTGCTTTAAGTCCAGTCACACTCTGCTGACAGTAGAACAACATCCCTCAATGGATGGGGTCATGCATTTCAATTCGAAGCACTTTGACTTGTTCAAATTGGTAAATGGCTATTCTTATTCTCACCAGTCTAACTTCTTTTAAGAAGCTGTACTGCTCAGCAGCCAACTATGGGCTACTCAGAAAAATAATATCCTGAACCTGCTTTTCACAAGCTCTGTTTTCTTATTTTTATGGTAAAAACCTTCTTTGAAACAAAAGTACATTTAAACATCCCTGATTCTCCATTCGTCTCAAGCAAACGTTAAACCATGGCCCTTTCACACAGTCTGCATTTGACCCCTTCATATTAATCAGTTTCCACTAACTGTTTATTCCCAGTAATGAAAATAAATTTAATGTATCATATCATTTTCTCTCCATTTTCCAAATCTCTTCACAAAATCTGGCAGTATCTGACATGTGTCTAACCCAGGACAGACACATTGCTGATGTGCGTTTTAAATTATTTGCTCTAAATGTGCAAGTCTGAATTGTGTTAGCTTTACTTAGCAAGTTACAGTAATAGAAAATCCTTTGAGATAAAATGTAAAAGACTGAAGGTTATTCAAGCAGGCAGAAGGTGGAAGAGTAGACATCAAATTATCAGCAAGAAGGAGCAAAGACTAACAAACTTACAGTACAAATGCTTCCTGTGACTGGACAGGCTTCAGAAATGGTTAATAGTGTGACCAGAAAACATGAATGATTGATCTCTGTAACAATACACACAATAAATATTTCTAAAGTAGACCGGGACCTGGACTATAAGGCAAGTTCAACATATTGGAATCAACTTATACTTTCCATTATGAGGCTTTACTTAAACTAACATCAGCAATCAGTCTAAGAAGGGGAAGGTGGTTATAAACTGTTAATAAAGTTTAGCCCTTTTTAAACTGGGAAGGAAGGTCGACACAAATGCTGAGTGTGCAACTTTATAGCTGTGTCATTAAGACATGAGAGATGCTGATGGATTACACTGGTTATACCATTAAGTTAATGTTCAAATGGGCTTAACACATTGATATCTACATGCAAACTTGATAAAGAACATTTTGAAAACACATCTGATCTCAATAGGAAAAAGGAGTCCTGCAGGAACTCCTCTGAGATCAGACCGAGCCATCACTGGTAACCTGGCAGCATCCGCTGGACCAAAGCATAATGTCTCAGAGGTGTTCTGTTGGATTTAGTCAGTCGACCATAAGGGCCAGTCAGTGGTATCAATTCCTTTATCCTCTAGAAACTGCCTGCATACTCTCACTAAAAAGGGGCTGGGCATTGTCGTGTACCAAGAGGAGTCTGACAATGGTTTAAGTATTAAGGATTTAATCTCAAGACCTAAAGGCAGTCAGGGTGCTGTTTCCTAGCCTGTAAAGGTCTATGTGTCCTCCATGGATATCCCTCCCCAGACCATCATTGATCCAACACCTGGAGGTCACACTGACTGATATTACAGGAAGCTAAATGTTCTCCATAGCTTCTCCAGACCCTTCCACATCTGTCATGTGTGTTTGATGTGAACCTGCTTTTATCTATGAAAAGCACAGAGTGCCAGTGGTGGACCTGCCAATACTGGCATTCTATGGTAAATTTGTTCCTCACGGTTGTGTCTCCTATAGTTTTCACTTTCTCTGCTCCTGACTTGCAAGTGTGTTGGATTTTTGTATACTGTCAGGCTACAGCATTAAAGCTGATTTTGTAGTTTATTCCTGTTTCCCAAATCCTGCGAGTGGGTCTACATTCTGCACACCACATACAGTGGGGCAAAAAAGTATTTAGTCAGTCACCGATTGTGCAAGTTCCCCCACCTAAAATGATGACAGAGGTCAGTAATTTGCACCAGAGGTACACTTCAACTGTGAGAGACAGAATGTGACGTAAAATCCATGAATCCACATGGTAGGATTTGTAAAGAATTTATTGGTAAATCAGGGTGGAAAATAAGTATTTGGTCAATAACAAAAATACAACTCAATACTTTGTAACATAACCTTTGTTGGCAATAACAGAGGTCAAACGTTTACTATAGGTCTTTACCAGGTTTGCACACACAGTAGCTGGTATTTTGGCCCATTCCTCCATGCAGATCTTCTCGAGAGCAGTGATGTTTTGGGGCTGTCGCCGAGCAACACGGACTTTCAACTCCCGCCACAGATTTTCTATGGGGTTGAGGTCTGGAGACTGGCTAGGCCACTCCAGGACTTTCAAATGCTTCTTACGGAGCCACTCCTTTGTTGCCCGGGCGGTGTGTTTTGGATCATTGTCATGTTGGAAGACCCAGCCTCGTTTCATCTTCAAAGTTCTCACTGATGGAAGGAGGTTTTGGCTCAAAATCTCACGATGCATGGCCCCATTCATTCTGTCCTTAACACGGATCAGTCGTCCTGTCCCCTTGGCAGAAAAACAGCCCCATAGCATGATGTTTCCACCCCCATGCTTCACAGTAGGTATGGTGTTCTTGGGATGCAACTCAGTATTCTTCTTCCTCCAAACACGACGAGTTGAGTTTATACCAAAAAGTTCTACTTTGGTTTCATCTGACCACATGACATTCTCCCAATCCTCTGCTGTATCATCCATGTGCTCTCTGGCAAACTTCAGACGGGCCTGGACATGCACTGGCTTCAGCAGCGGAACACGTCTGGCACTGCGGGATTTGATTCCCTGCCGTTGTAGTGTGTTACTGATGGTGACCTTTGTTACTTTGGTCCCAGCTCTCTGCAGGTCATTCACCAGGTCCCCCCGTGTGGTTCTGGGATCTTTGCTCACCGTTCTCATGATCATTTTGACCCCACGGGATGAGATCTTGCGTGGAGCCCCAGATCGAGGGAGATTATCAGTGGTCTTGTATGTCTTCCATTTTCTGATGATTGCTCCCACAGTTGATTTTTTCACACCAAGCTGCTTGCCTATTGTAGATTCACTCTTCCCAGTCTGGTGCAGGTCTACAATACTTTTCCTGGTGTCCTTCGAAAGCTCTTTGGTCTTGGCCATGGCGGAGTTTGGAGTCTGACTGTTTGAGGCTGTGGACAGGTGTCTTTTATACAGATGATGAGTTCAAACAGGTGCCATTCATACAGGTAACGAGTGGGGGACAAAAAAGCTTCTTACAGAAGACGTTACAGGTCTGTGAGAGCCAGAGATTTTCCTTGTTTGAGGTGACCAAATACTTATTTTCCACCCTGATTTACGAATAAATTCTTTACAAATCCTACCATGAATTCACGGATTTTTTTTTTCACATTCTGTCTCTCACAGTTGAAGTGTACCTCTGGTGCAAATTACTGACCTCTGTCATCATTTTAAGTGGGGGAACTTGCACAATCGGTGGCTGACTAAATACTTTTTTGCCCCACTGTAGCCTATAGAAGAGACTCGCTTGCACTGGTTCATACACTGTTAGGTTTCTTGAACTCTGCCTCAATTTTGAATAAAAATCAAGCCATATAAAAAATCATTTCTGTCACACTAATTTCTTCAAGGCTTCAATAATTACTAAATTACTAAAGTTGTGATATACTGTATCAGACATTGACCTCTGACTTGTTTTGAGATGATTTATTTCATGTGAAAATATGGAGTCAAAGTCCTGTTTTTTGTTTGTGTACGTCGGCTTTCATGCATCATTAAAGCTGGGATTTCCTCTATAACACAGTGTGTTCCAAATTGTTTGGCAGGAACTTCAAGGAAAACTGAATTTTCTTTCCAGCCAGTAAACCTCTTTATTCTTTCTTCTACAACAGACAGGGATTATTCTCCATCTGGTGTGGGAGCAGCTCATTAATTAATGACTACAAACTGGATCACGATTTGCAAGTGTTTATTTCTTTACTTTAATACTGAGACCATTTTTTATAACTCATACTGTACATTTTGTGTTTGTTGTAACCCTGAGGGAATCTGTAATTTACTGCATTCATTTGTTTGCTCCTGTTCAAATGCTTCGCTCTGTTTTTTTTATTTTAGTTTTAATCAAGATTCCAACTGTTGCTCTATATTCAACTGATCTGCACACTGAGATGGAAAAATTAAAGGCCTGACTGGTGATAATGCAGATAATTGGATTTAACTCAGCACCGGTGGGGCAACAATCTGGAAACATTGTTGTGACATAAACAACATGTTTACAAGGCTTCGGGATGAAATGCTGATTATTGTGCATAATGTGGATATTTTAAGAGATTACACTGGAAAATAGGAAGTATTTCTCACTGCAGATAACACCCAGTGTCATCCAGGGTTGTTTTTTCTGGTTCATTACCACTTTCTGGGATCATGTTGTATTTACACTGTTATTCATTTAATTGTATTTTAAACAAAGGCTCCTTTAAAAGAAACGTGACTGCTTTAAAATATCAGATTCCAGCATGAACTGATTTTAGTGTTCGGATGACTTTCATGACCAAAACAATAATAACAAAAGATGAAATACCCAAAATACTTTTACAACAGTAACTAAAGTCACCCAAGTCATTGTTTACAGCTTTATCTTCAAGCTAATATGCAGTAAAAGATGACAAATTTATAAGAAAATCAAAACAAGAGCAAAGATGAGCTTAAATAGACTTCTGAAGAGAGATTTGTGTGGATTACCACATGCAGCCAGGTCTCGTAGTCAAATCAAATTGCTGACACTGGGTCATATATTGGTGCACTTCCACTTCCTGGTACTACAGGATATAAAACTGTAGCATAAGTCATCCCTGAGTTTGACTTATGCTAGTGGGAGAATTTTTGTTAAATTGGTATTTAATTCCAGAATGGCAGAATATTCCCTTATGTAAGGCAAACTGGGCCTAAGAATGAAATAGAAACAAAGGATTATGTCATATGATCAAGTGAGGGGTAACATTACTGAGTATGACGACCATGACAGCTCATATGCTTTGTATAAAATCAATAAATGAAAGAGACTTAAATTCTACCTGAAAAGGAAGTAACAGGGAAACGTCTCTGGAGAGTGTCAGGATAAAGAGATAACCGCTGTGTCTGTCAATCTGACATCTTCATACATAAATGGTATTGCGTCAGTGTGGTTTGTCTCTTGTGATTTTTGTTCAGAGCCTCACATGAATTCACTAAAAGTATTTCTTAAATAATCTGTTGACTTTAAAGTAAAAAAACCCCCAAAAAACTATACAATTCTTTCTCATGTCTCTAGGGACCGTTGAAGAAAGTTTGTTATGCAATTTGTATGAAACATGTAAATGAAGATAAGAAGAAAAGAGTAGGTTTTTCTTTTATTTATATGCACATTTCAATTACGCCTGCTGCTTGTCTTGCCTGTTTTTTCTTTTTGTTTTCTGTTTTATTCCTCACTGAGATTTAGTGGGTTTTTTTAGACAATCCTATGACAGCAACAATTCAACCTCTTACAGGGGTGGCAGATACAAAACACTTTAAAGTTCCTCTAGTCTGACCTGCCGAGAGAAGTGAGAGCACAACAAACATTTTGAGAGAAACAGAATCAGATAATTTAAGGTGAGATGTACATGACTTGGTTTTTGTTTTTCCCGAGGTTTTATTCAAAAACAAGAATTTCCATTGAGTCCAAAGAAGAAATCATATTTATCACATTTCATACACATTCTTGCTCTTGAGGTTTCTTCAGTAAAATGCAGCAGTTGGGATTCCCGTATGCAGATTGGGGTTTGACTCTATCGCAGGCACTTTGACACAAAATCAGTCAGCGCTATCCTTCAAAGCAATGTATTCATCAAAACAAAAAACTATATAGAAAATCTCACACACATGTGCTTCAAAAACATTTCCCACTTGTCCTTTGTTGCATGCAGGCCACACAAAGACTGGACGGACACACTTGTACATACACAAACACACATGCAGTCACACCAATACTGCTTTCTTTCATTATTTCTGTTCAAAACTCAATAAATAACCACCACGCCACTATGCAGGACTCTGCAATTTATGCACAAACAGTATCCAGAGAGAAGAAGGGCATCTATTTTCCCTAATACACACATGCATTCATACACTCTCAGAGCTACAGCACCTAGCTGTTGGGGAAACCATCACAAGTTGAATTACAATATGGTGATTGAAATAGCTCACAGAAATCACATTTTAAATGGTAGGAGAAGCCACACATATCTGCCCTCCGTTGGTCATGCTGCATGCTCCAACCACTGTTTTCCCTGGTGTGACTGCAGAATAAGTCATCCCTGTGTTTGACTGATGCTACTGGGAGGCTTTTCATTAAATTAGTGAACAACAATTTTTCCAAATTAGTTTTTTTTTTTTAAATGATGGTTTTGTCTTTCAAAAGATTTATTGTCCCATGATGAAAATGTAAAATGCTTTAATGACACAGCAACAGTTAAACTATTCAGCTAAATTCTGAACTTTTTTCATAAGGTCTTCACAAATTAAGTCAGTGTGACACATAATAACACATAATTACACACAAAAATGAATTAAGATTAATGAATTTCAAGTCAAGATGCCACCATTGACATATAACTTTCCACACGACATCTTGGTGTGACACTATAGCATACTAACTTAACCCCACTGAGGCAACAGAAGCTGAAGAGAAGGCTTTTTCACAGATACTGATCCTAATAGACTGTTATTGAATTTAACTGGGCCCTGGTGTGTGGAGTAGGTTGGAGGGTTGATAGGTTTTACAACAACAGTAATTAAAGTTATTTGACAGCCCGAAATAGGCAGAGGACACACCAAATCAGGTTGTTGGTACAATTACTGAATTCAACTAAAAGCTCAGTGTGCTGTCTGCCAGGGCGGTTGGTAAGAATTTTGTAGTAGAGGTGACAAGGACTGCTGAACTTCCTCTGGAGCAAAATATAGTTAACACTGTAAGGGGGCTATTGTGCTTTTCCTTATCTTTGTAATTCATATACTGTTATGATAGTGGATTGATATAAAACACGTTCAGATATTAAGGTCTGTGTAAAGTACTGGCATGGAGGCCTCACCCATCTTCTATTCAAATCTGAGGAGCAGCCAATTAGGACAAAGCAGGCTGAAAGTGAGCGTGGTGTTAAAGGTGGTTGAGCTCAGACTGAGGATGAATCGTGAGGCTGCACCAAATTCCAGTATATGATATTTATTTATTTATGTAAATGATGCTACTCTACAAAAGTACAGGATTGACATCAGAGGCCAAGCACATGCTAAAATGTAAATGGCCATCATGGTGGAGTTGACATATTTAGATCTTTGTGTCTGATGCACAATGATTTTTTTTTTTTTATGTTTCTTCCATTTTCAGCATTAATAGTCAGTTATTTTCATGCTGTAACAGAGCCCACTGCCTTTCCCCCTTTCCTTTTATAAAAGCTCAGCTTTATTCATTGCCATGTCTCAATTCTTCACAGACATGAATCTTTCACATCTCTCAATATAATCTTTTGGTCACTAAAGTTGAAACTCACAGCAGCTACTTGTGTGTGACAAATGATGTGTGAACCATAGTGAGTAGGGCCTTAACAGATCCTATATAACATTTTGTGCACAGTAGCTACCGTGGCTAAGAGAGGGAGTCGTGGGAGAAAGATTTTTTTTAAAGAAATGTAGTAGAGACAAAAATAATTTTAAAATGAGCAAACTCAGTTTGAGGTTGGACTTGCCTTCAGACTATTTTGACATGCTAGAAGGTTTTTAAACAAAACCACCTGGCCTTGAAACTTGTTGGGCTGGCATTTGCTTGGGAGGTGTTTGAATAAACCATCTTCTAACTTAGACCACAGGTTGTAGAGAGCCCTGAAAAAGAAAAGCTGTAGTCTGAGGAGATTTGTAGGCTAGCAAACAGTTGGCATAGTCTGTCTCTGTCTCTGAAATTTGTGCATAAGAGTAACATAAGCATAATCACTTTGCAAAGAATCCTTGTTAGGGGTTCACATTATGACCTGGTTTCTAAAATTTCTAAAAAGTAAAAGTTGGGCCCTGTAAGCCACAAATCATTTATATTTAATTATTACACAGATAAAGGCCCTTGCAGTATTCTTAGGTATGGAAAACAATACAGACTTTTGAATCTTAAGACAAGGGTCAAATTTGACCGTCGGTTGAGTCTGAAACTTACTCTGAGGTTTTGAGGAATAATAAAAAATATCTCACTGCAAAACCAAGTTATTCTTTTGCACTAGATGCTGAACTTCCACTGTAAACTAACTCAGGCATGACCATCTTTTAACAGTTAATCAAGTTCATGGAGGGTGATTAATGGCCCTTTCATCACTGTAACGTAACGCCTCAGTGATTCCCATTATGCGTACCTTTACAACTGATTCTATATGTTTTGACTTACAGATAAATGAATGAGGACCAGTAAGTACAAGCAGCATCTCCACCGAGGATTCATCCTCTCATCTTGAATTACTTACAATTTTTTTAACCATAATTAAAGCAGCTTTGCTTGAAATCTAATCCAAAATCCCCCGAGAACACGCTGCAGAAGCATGCCTCACGTGCACACTCATATAAAGGCAGCACAACTGCATTAAAAAGTCCCAGTGACCCTGAGAGATGCACAAGCTTCCCTACAGGAACCGCTTGTGAACTGCCATCATAAATTCTAAAAACACATTATCAACTGTACTCACACAACAACATGTCTTTGTTCCATCAGATTCATGTCAGCAGCAGTTTTCTCAGTCGGTCCTAACAACTGTACTGAGATGGTGAATTCAGCCTCATAAATTGTTATGTGTAAATTACCCCCGGGCGGCAATATTGACTTGTTAAAATGAGCTAGGTTCGCCATGTTTGCAATAAAACAGACATTTTTTCCCCGTTCACGAATTCACAAACACATACATGCATCATGCACACACACCAAGGCCTAGCCAAATGTAATTTACCAGCTGCTTTCTAATGGGGCTTCATCTTTCAATATAAATGTTAATAATCTATGATTACTCTGTGCTGCTGCAAAGGGAGCTGAGGGTTTCTTTCATGTATTTATGGAAGTTCTTCTCATTCTCTCTGCCTCTGCCTTGCTTTTGGGAAAATGTTTTTGAATACAGACATCAACTGAAAGATTTCCGTCTTTTGTTTTTCCCAGCATGGAGGGAGATGACTGCTGAAGTGCTTCTGTGCATCATTAACCTTCATTCTTTCTTTGTTAATTAGAATTTCTGCACTGTTTTCTTAGTTTGAATTCCATGACTAAACAGAATAAACGCATAAAAAACAGAATAAGTAAGATGATTAAAAGTCAAAAGCTGTCACATATTTGACACAAAAATGTCTTTCTTCGGTTTAGCTGGATTGGGGAGGTGGCTGAAATCAGCTTTGAGTTCTTTGACTTGTGAAAAGGATATACGAAAGAGCCAATAAGCAGCAATGAATCAGCCTATGCATAGAGCACTATCATGCCTCATACTGAAGTTTATTTATATATTTATTTAATATTGTGAAACACCTGATCGTGTTACGGCATGAAGTGATTTAGTCTTAACACACTGCTGCAACTCCTCTGCTTTGACTGAACAGCTCTTAACAACCTTAAGGCTTTTAGCAAAGACAGGATACTTTTTTTTTTCCATGTCCACACCAAGCAGGAAACGCCACAGCTGAAGGTCAGAATTTGCAGTTCCTCTAATGACCACATGGGGCTAGTGTCAGAAGTGACTCAGTCTCAATAGACGTCCGTGTGAAAAGCCAACTTCACAGGCCTGAAAGTTCACTTTTATTGAGTGAAATGCTTGTATTTTGTTAGTCTGATTCTTAGCACTAATTAGCAGATATATGGAGCTACAATCCAAGAATACTTGGCATCGTGACATCAAGCCAGCTTTATCGTTTGATGTTAAATAACATCCATCAGTAGTTGATTAGAACTTAAAGGCGGCAAAGAAAAAAAAAAGCAGCAAGAGACGAGGCATTCTTAGCCTTTGATGGTAAACACCCGAGGATGAAAAGGCCTGTCCATCCACTCTTCTTACCACCCTGTGCTCATTAAGAAAAAAATGGGGGTGTTATGGAATTATAAGTATATGATTGTTAGGATTTATAGACAGCTGAGAATAATCTATAATATCTGACCCTTCTTCAAAATCCTTGGAACCACCCCTGTGTGGGAAGACTGTTAGTGAGTCTGAGAAAAGTATGGGAGGTAGTATTTACACACACATACACATATATACACATAAATATATGTATGTATATCATTAAAACTGTAACTGTAGATGCAACAGCAATTTTCCTTGGATACTTCAACCAGTGACAAGTGAAGATTGTGCTACCTGTGTGTTATTTATCAAAGAACAACAGAAAAAAAAATATGACAGTAATGTGATCTTTTTTTTTTTGTCATCTTAAAACTGATATACCTGCTACCTTAGAATTGTCATCGCCCTCCGGTATGTCAGGAAAACATGTAGTGTACAAATACCAAGAAAGCTGCTGGGCATGATAACTGCAGCGCTTTTCTTTCAAAAGACATAGCAGCTGAACTTGCTCTGAGGTGGAATTCAATTTTAAATTGAAAAGAACATTTGAATTTTACACCGATAGCCCTTATGGAAGTGTTTTTGACACATCTAGAAATAATTCTGCCTCCATTTATTGCTTCAGAATAAAAGACATACTTGATTTATTCATAAGTTAAGGTACAGAAAAGGCTATTTTCACCACTGGTTATAGCACTACTAAACATTTTGAAAAATCTGACATGAATGCAAGAATTCTCTCTCTGTTTTTCTTTGCTTTAACACAGTACAAGCAAAGATTCTCATATCAAAAGATCATTCAGTCAGAACAGAAACTGTTTGCTTATTATTTTATACATTTTTTCCCCCACAATCAGAGGCCAGGTTATAAAGGTGAACACAATCTTTTGATCTAGCATCACACCATGATGCCCTCCCACCCCAATGGTGTAAAAACACCAAATCAATTCGAGTTTATTTTCTTTCTGCTGACTTTTTACCGTCAGTTACAATAACTCGTACTGCGTACTAGCTAGCATGGCGGAGTTTCTACACAGCTGGGTGGGTGCTATGATGTTACTGATGTTGAACTTTATTTTATTCATAAGGTTAGTTAGTCGAGTTTCCAACCGTCCCGTAAAAAGACAGAATCGTCCCGCATTCAGAGAAAATATTACTCGTTTGGTGTTGAGCTGAGAAGGGATGCAGTTTGTCCCGGACTTCAGCTAGAATGATGCTGATATCGGTTTGGTTATCTGGTGAGAGGGAAACATGATGATGAAACCAGGAGATGTCCTTACTGAATCATCAGAGCTGAACAGGTGATGGAGAAACAGGTTTACCTTTTAGGTGACATGAATGAGTTGAAGGGTTGGGTTGAATATTAACAAACATGCCATATTGGCCCAGTTTATTTTTCTTATCATTGCTGTGAGGAGACCATAAATAGCATTTGTATTTTCTGTTGTACAGACCCATTGCTGTTATGGAGTTCTTGTTATGGATAAAAAGTGTCTTTTTTTGTTTCAAAACAGCTGATAACTATTCACTGATAGCTGCCAATATCTGCGAACAAATATAATTCTATAAAGTGGTTCCATATATTGTGTAACGGCTCATTTAGAACGTTATTAAATTTATTGCTAATGCAATCATATGGCACACTGACTTCTGAGGAAATTTTAAATGGCACTCGTCATCAGAAAGGTTGCCGACCCCTGGTTTAGATCATCTCAAGTGCCATTAAACTTGCATTATTTTTAATGCCCAGCAGGGGGACACTTGTCAGGTTGTAAAATTCTAGTAATTCTAGAAGTCTCGACGTTTCATATGGAACGCCAGGACTGCCATAATGAATTAATTAAATACACCATTAAATAATTAATTAAATGTGTCAATAATTAAATAAAATTGGAATTAATTAATTAAATAAATAGTTATGACACATGTAATTAATTAATTATTGACACATTTAATTAATTATTTATGTATTTCACATTTTAATTAATTATTGACACATTTAATTAATTATTGACACATTTAATTAATTATTGACACATTTAATTAATTATTGACACATTTAATTAATTATTTAATGGTGTATTTAATTAATTCATTATGGCAGTCCTGGCGTTCCATAGTTCCAGGAGGGAAAACATTAAACATGTATTACTTTTGGACATAAACCAAAATGCCACAAACTATCATTATTTATTAAATTACTAATTTCATGAAATATTTGCAAGATATTATAATCACCTTTAATTTTTAAACAGCCTTTATGATGGCATTTAAATATTAATGAAATGGGACTAACAGGTTTAAACAAAACATGGTTATTGTCAGTATTGTTTGGTATGAAATCAGGTATTGTTTGGCACAGCTAATACTACTCCAAACCTTTAACCAATAAGAAAACACATACTGTAACACTCTCTGACAAACTGTTAACATAGAAGCTATCTCCATCCCATTTATTTTCCATTTGTCAGTGTCTGACTGAGGCTATAATAGCTCGGTAAAGAGCCACATTAGCAGGATGGGGCGCGACAGAGCTATGGATTAATACTCTCTGATCCCTCGTTGTCAAACTCATTAAAATGTATGCAATTTGGTATTATCTCTCGCGCCATGCCTTCCTGTCAACTCCACGTGGAGGCCACTGAGTTTAGAATGAGTCAAAATCAGTGCCTCGTTTACTGTGTTTAATGACTCACCAACTGTTCTGGGGTTTTTTTTACCCTCTTCATCACCCTCCTCTTTCCAGCTACCCAGCATAAAAATAACGATAAGACATGCCTATCATTCCTCCGTGCCTGTCAATCATAATTCACCGCTCAAATAACATTCCCCCCAAAACTCCAGCTCTGTGGAGGATAGCGCATGCTACTTTTACCTGTACCTGAAGATATCCAGCTCCTAGCAGCACCATATTTTCTCTCTAAGAGGGAGCAGACGGTCTAACCTCCACCTGGATTTGCTGTGTATAAAAACCCATGTCACAATATTTCTGCTCGAATCACGTCTTATCAGCCTAGTGTAGTACCATTACCTCTGACACTCTGCTCAAACTTTTAAAGTTCTGCATTTTTACCTTGCTTTATAAGTTGGTAATTATATTCACTTACCAGCCAGTTTGATTTACCTCGTCAAACTGAGCATCTTGACCATGTCTGCAAGACTAAATACAGTTTCTGCCATATTTTTGGCTGATTAGCTATTTATGTTAACAATGATGAAGATGCAGAAAATTCTAAAACTGACATATGAGACACTTATGTTGGTCATGTTGTCTCTATAGTTACTCCTTAGTGTAATACTTAATGCATTAGCCTGAAATGTAAAAGATATTTAGTTCAAGTCCAGGAGGCTTGTACACAAATCCTTCGAAGGGTTGTGTCAGGAGTGGCATCCGGTGAAAAAATCTGTGATAAATCAAATATGCAGATCCATCTGCTGAGGGGACCCTCATGAAAAAGGAAGCAGCTGAAAGAAGTTTTATGCACATTGTGTTTATAAATCAATGTCAGATATTATTTCATCAGATGCGTTTTACTGCTGACGTTCATATTTGCACCATCGTCGTTGAGGGATTCTTCACTGTAATTCATTTGTGTTGTCATAAATGGGATTAGTCCAGGCTGTATTAGTGTATTATTGATTTGGGGACTGAGAAGCACGGTGGTTAGCACGATCGCCTCATAGCATGGTTGTGGGTTCAAATGTCTAGGGTCTTAATGTGAGGGGTGTTCCCCGTGTCTGTTCTCTTCAGGTACTCCTTCCTCCCTCAGTCCAAATACATGAATGGGGTTAGGTTTAGTAGTGATTCTAAATTGCAGGTAGGAATGTAAGTGTGAATAGCTGTTTGTCTCTGTCTGTGTGTAAGCTCTGCAGCAGGCTGCTCCCCGGCCCATTATGTACCCCACCTCTTTCTCCATGATGTGTAGCTGGGATACATTAGTGGTCTGATGCTAATGCTGTATTTATATAACACGTGGTTATTTTGTTTGAAGCATACTGAGGTCTTTAGAGTCATTTAAATGGGTGGCGTTAGAGCTTCATAAAAAAACCCCAAATACATTTCTGACACCTATATCTTGTTGTGGCTACATAGGTTTAACCTTATTCTCCCTTATTCTTAAACAAGGAGTAGCACTTTTACCTCCAAATACATGGCAGGGATGACAGATTGTACCATCAAGATACAAGTCCCATGATATTCATGGTACCACAATACAGCAACTCTATGCATCATGACAGCAGATATGAAACTGAAAGAGAACACCCCACCCCCCATAATTTCTATATTCATCAGATGCATTATTGTTGTTGTTCAAGTAATTTACTGGCTCTACCATTTGCTTAACCCAGCTGTCTATGCAGTGAATTCCTTTTTTGTGGGTCACTTAAAATAATTTATTTTACATGCAGCAGAAGCACAAGTCATGGAGTAGCAATCTTATTGAGCCATATTGGGACATACTTTGTTTCTGGCATCTATATCCTTTCATAAAATATTGATATTTGAGGCCACATCCGTTAGCGATGTGGCCTCACAAAAGGCATGCTACATCAATATTTTGTACATATTTTGTATGGTACATTAAGGAGTGCAAGTTTTGCATTAGGCACATGGATTGTCCATTGATTCATCACTTCCCACTGCCTAATTAATTCCAAACAAATAAAAAGTGTATTTTAATGGCATACACAACCTATGGTGATGTATTTGCAAGGCATATAAAGTGCTGGTGGTAGATTCAGACAAACATCAAGACAAATGAAGCATGATCAGATTCAATGACTTCACTTAGAAACCAGTTCAGTTCAAAAATAGGCGCCTTCAAAAACACACACTTGTCTCCTATCAGTTCGAACTGCAGCCCATGCTGCGCCTGCTTATTATCTTGGGCTCTGAAAATTCACATCTCTCTCATCTCGTATTTCTCATGTCACACTGGTGTGGAAGATACGGTACAGAGGGAGAGTGGACCACACAATGATCACAGTGCTGAAAATAATGCTGCTGAAAGAGCACTGGAGCATACGACGGAGATTAACTGATTCAGAACTGATGGTTTTCTCATTGAGGGGACAGATCGTCTCTCCACTTTAATGCTTTGTGCATTGAGTCAGTTCATAAGACACCCCACAAATATCTTATGTTACTGTACTCGCATAGCAGTACATTAATTGCGATGAGGCATTTAATAATTCTCAGTGAATTAACAAAACATGTGTACTCTTTTAAATATCATAAAACATGACTATATGTTCCATTTTTGTCCAACAATTTATTTTCTTTCAAGCTCAAGAGGAAAAAGACAATGAAAAAAAGCCCTCGCTGCTGATGCATTTGTTGTTTCAATGTTAAGCACAACCTTGAAGCCATGCACACAAGCACACAGATAAAATGTTTAAAATGTCCGAGACTCTATACACAACCACATAAAACATATGCAGATGTTCCCTAGATTTCAGATTTTTTCTGTCTTGCAGCCAACAGTGCAAACAGATGGCTCACGGCTGGCCATCCTAACCATATGCATCTGCACATGTCTGCATTTTTACTTTAGTGCGAACAACTCATGTGAATTTCAAAGCTGTTCTAACAGCCCAACACTGGTCTCTCGATCTCCCGTTGGAGAGCCGCGAGCTTCGCCATGATGTTATCAAACTTGCGCTCTGTGATGTTGTCATTCTTGTGCTCAAAGAGCCGATTCTGAGAACTCACCACCACAGTGAGCCTCCCCAAGATGTAATCCAGTCTGCACTCAGAGATCTTATTCTGAGTATTCACAGCAGCCGTAGCCTTTCCAAGATCTTATCCGTGCTGCACTCAATGAGCCCATTTTGAGAAACTCACGCCTCTTCCCATCATTTCAATCCCAGCGGGCAGCCTTGTGGGGGTTTGAACAGCCAGTTCCGCTTTCTTAATTCTTCGATAAGTCAGGGCCAAACCAGCTCCGATCAGCAAGAACCCTGTTACCATGGTTCAGAATAGGTAGATATCTTCAGCACTCAGGCTCACCCGAGCCCAAACTTCTCATAGAGAAAGGGGTGTCAATTGCATTCAGGGACCAGTTGATCAAATCCATAATTCCTCTTTTAGGTTTTAGAGAACAGACTGTGAGAGCGTGTTCCAGGGAAAAGTAATACAAAAAACACGAGACTAGACAAGGACATAAGAGGCTAAGCAGGGAAGCTAAGGGAGAGGAAGAGGAGGAGAGGAGAAAAGTGCTTCAAGAGCAAGAGCAGAAAAAAAATGCGGTGTGTTTTTTCAAGATTGTAAAACTTACTAAGTTATTGACTTGCTGCAAATACACCCTGTGGCTGAAAACGTCATTCCTGAAATACGATCAAGATTATAAAGGTGTGGTGGTTTTCCAATGTTCTTAGGGCTGAAATGAGTTTATGACCCAAATATAGTTGTCCTGCATATATGAGTTAACATAGCTCACGTTGCACTATATACTTCTTCTATGCTTTTAATGTACTTTTGGCAAGATGTATTGCATTATAAGCATGGATGGATTATTGTGACCTAGGAACCTGGACACAATAAATTTAATGGTTACAGTGTTGGTAAGATAAATAAGCTTTGAGTCATGATCATGAACTAAGTGTCTTGTGTTGGTGTGACAATATATGCTAAACACAATCACAGAAGAGTAGCATACAAGAACCTCTTGCTACACAAAGCACCTCTGCTGGAGAGTAGTACACGCTGGTATCTTTTACTGTCTTTATACATATGTTGCCTGGATAATTTGAAGGATTACTACCATCACTGAAGGGTGGAATATAAATTGCTGCAATAATCAGCTGCTCAAACTCTATTTAGAGATGAAAAAAGAAGATGCAAGAGCAGAAGTAATACTCTCTCAACTTCACATCTTTGTCCTTGATGTTAGCAGAATGGCATCACTCATTAGGCAAAAGGAACCCTCTTCTAATTATTTCTTTGGTGATTGCAAATTTTCAACCTGCACAAATAACTCAGCATTAATAAAGAATAGGCGCATCTTAAATCACACACATTTGTCACACCATAATAAAGTAAGAGCCCTGCGAAAGGAAGTGGCACTACAAATGGTTTCTAATCTACATCAAATCATCCTCTTCCAGCTTCTGTTTACCAGCGATTTTATAACTACAAATATGCTGTCAAAACAGTTTTTGGATCAAAGAAGGCTCATATACATAGCACACTAAAAAAGCAGTTTGTCTTATTTTGTAAGATTTTGAAAATACTGTCAGTTTTAATTTAAAGTTCTTGGCATATCACTGAGTAGTTAACTTGTCTGTGGGCCCCAGTTGAAAAAAAACAAAAAAGAAGATGACTCAGAAGTAACTGTAATAACCTGACAAGATGACAGTACAGATTTTTTTTTCTGCCTGTCCCATTTGGTTCTTTAGCCGTCAGAATTGTTGTCTGAAGACCAACAAGGATACCCAATGGATTTATTTTGCCAAATGGATCATCACGGCATTGCCGTATTGGTCCATTTGATCGACCTTTGTTTTTATTATTTATTTTATTTTATTTTCAGTTGTTACAGACAGGACAGACATGAGTGAGGGATAGGAAAGGGAGAAAAAAAGAGGAAGGAAAAGAAAAACAGAAGGGAAGAGGGACAGTGAGAAAGGGAAAAAAAATCTCCTGGATCACCTGTTGAGAGAGAAAGAATAGAAAACAAGCAAAAAAAAACAAAGCAACATACTAAACACAACACCATCGCATTAATCTAGCTAAGTGTAAACAGCAGTAAATACTAAATATTCAATGTTGTTGTGCAGCACGCAGGACAGACAGCGCACAATGTGCTTTGAAGTAGCAGCCAAGAAAGGTGTAATTTAAGTCTACGAACAGTGAACACCCGTGTGCACCTGTGTGGATCAGCGCGCTTGTATTCAAAAGGTTTCCCCATGTAATGGTCTGCAAGAGGATGTAGAGAGCCACAGCCCTGTCCCCCAGGGCATGAAGCAGGCATGGAGGAGATCCAGGCTCCAGACATCCAGAGGCCCCAGAGTGCGAGAGCCCAAGGAGGACCACCGGAGGGGCATCCGTGCCACCCTCATGGGAAGGGCTGAGGATCCCCAGACGAGGGGTCACCCAGTAGCCACCGAGCAGAAGCTAGAGGGGGCTGTACCGGCGTGCCCGCCGGCTCTGCCGGCAGCCAGCTGTGCCAGAGTGAACTGAGCCAGAGGCCGGAGGCCCGAGGGCCCCCCGCACCCCGGAAGAGGCCTGACCGAGCAACAGGCGCCAGGCCCTGCCAAGTAGTCACCGGGAGTGAGCTGGTACATACCTGAGCGCCCAGCCCCGGACACCAAGAACCACCAACGCACCGACCCCTGAGGGCATCAGTCGCCGGCAGGTGACAGGCAGGTGGTATAGGCCTCCACACTTTGGAGGACCTGGGAGTTCCCAGAGAGGTGGAGTCTAAGACCCGACCTGACATATAGACAAAGACAAACAGGCACACACAGACACAAACATGCATTCCCACCCTCATGCACACATATACAAACACTCAGCACTCACCCAACGTAAGGATTGACATAAATGGACATGTACACACAATCACACTCCCCAAACATACTCTATACCCCGGTTCCAGGTACCCTCGCCCCCAGAGGTAGAAACAGCCAGACCCAAGAGATGTTACCCTTCCCCCCGGGGTGGAGGCAAGCAGACCGTCCCAGGCTCCGCAGCAGCAGGGAGGCCAATCGGACAGCCAACATCTCCTCCCAGCCCCCCCGCCCGATGGCTAGAAGAGAACGGGGGTGTGTGAAGACCCCATACCTCCCTCCTCCCGCTCATGTGTAGTGTTGCTGCGTGTTGCTCTAAAGTGCATTTAAAACAAGGGACAGTACAGATTTTTAAATGCATAGCCTGTCAGGGTATCCACCTTTAAGTCCTCTGAATGGTGAAGCACTGACCTGGAACAAGCCTCATCTCTGGCCCAGAAAGCTTAGAAAAAAAGAAATAGCCTAAAATATAAATCTGGAATGATCAAAAGGGCTACAGTGGACATCAAACAAATGCATATGTACTTTGTAAAACTTGACTTGTTTTCCCCAGATAATGAACGGTGCACAGGCACCAGAATTGAATAGTGGCAAACGTCATTCTAAGAAGGATTACAGCTATAGATTGCATACGGGGGCATAAGATATTTCAGAGCTGTAATGGCTAGGACACACTACCAGATTATTTTCTTTTACTTTTAAATCAGCCATAATAGTGGGGATGCAGCAGTGAGAAGATGTGATTGTGGAAATGAAGCATTCATACATTCCTGGTAAATTAAATTCTAATCTGAAAGGTCAATCTGTGTTTTTTTTAATCTTTCAGTTACTGTGAAATGATTGCAGGAAGGATTGCAGTTGCAGCCCTTTTTGTGGATGTGTTACTTAAAGTAAACTTCCTGCATCATATTTCATCAACTCAAAGGTACCTGAAGCAGCTCATGTTGTATGACAGAGCTGTTGATGGTCCAAATGTCTCTGCCATATTTGGTCAACTCCAAAAATGAATGGATACCACAAAATGCAGTCCTTCTGTTGAAGTATTGAGAATTGAGACTTTTAGCAATAGTATAAACTAGAGATGGACCGATCAGATATTACATATCGGTATCGGACGTAAATTACTGGATATCGGAGAGAAATAAAAAATGTAATCCGATCCATTAAATATCAAAAAGCAGCTCACAAAACTTGTGACATGGCGTAACTCGGCTCATAACCGTATAGGAGCAGTATGCATCACATGATAGAGCGGCTGTGTGTATTTGTAGCCTCGCTACCAAACCGGCATTTCATCTCCGAGGAAGTTATCCCAGAGAGAAGTAAAGCAAGTGTGTAAGTTCATCTCTGAATGTTTGTAAAGCATTCCCGCGTTAAGCTTAACAACCGATGTATGGAGCGACTGCCTCTTCTCTCTCCCTCCCTCTCCTGCTGCTACTTCAATCGTGAAACTGATCAGTGATCAGCTGATCGGCTTTTCTGTCGCAAGTCCATCTCTCTTGTTTGTTTATCGCCCACTTCGAGCCAGAAAGAGGAAACCAGCAGCTGAACAACAGCAGCACGTTTAAGCTTGATAAGCTGTTGTTAAAATTTATTTAATATTACTTTCTACACCAGAAACTTTTTCTACGCAGCTGACGGCTGGTAACTGTGCAGGGGCTTGAACAGGGAAAATGGGGGCTCAAAGACATACTTTTCTTTTTTATTCTCATTTAAAATGTCGAGCTTTTAATAAATAATTATCCGACTCTTACACCCAAAGTTTTAATCTGATGTAAAATGTATAGAAGTCCATTACTGTATATAGTAACTATTAAGTCTAATATACCCTAGTAAGCTAGTATTTTTTCCTTTGGGAAGATACCATCTGTGCAGTCTGCAATTCTGTTGAAGAAAGATGTTGAATCTATTTAATTATTCTTGAAAAATTTCTGTGCATTTTTTTTCACACTGCATCAAATTAAAGTTGATTATGTCGATTAAGCATCATGAGGTGGAGGGTGGGGGGTTCCCTATTTATTTATTTTTTTTATTTTTTTATTTTTGCTGGGAGTTTGCAACCCTATTAGTTAGGTTGCTTACTCTTTAAAATACCAGAATAGGGAGGATGAAGTAGGTTTAAGTTTATTAGATTGATCAGTATTGCTGAACTATGAAATATTTTGGGTGCAGTGTATTTTTTGCATACAGGTATAACAGAATAGCTTTAGTGTTTTTGTTTTTTTTGTTTTTAACTTGAGTATTAACTTATACAAAAAGCAGCAAGATATTTAAAACACTGTTTTATTGATTAAAAAACACACTATATCGGATTCATATCGGTATCGGCAGATATCGAAATTTATGATATCAGTATCGGTATCGGACATAAAAAAAGTGGTATCGTGCCATCTCTAGTATAAACTACCACTAACACAGTAGGTAGTTTTGAAAGTGTGTTTAAGGTGTAAGTGTGTCATGGTTCCTTGGCTTTGGTTTTTGGGTTGAAAGTCTTGGATGTTTTATTTAAACAGATAGTGGTTACCAGGTACTGCAAGCAAGTCTCCACCTGTACAGTATAGCAGCCATTAGCTTGTAAGAATGTAAGAACTAATGGCACAGTGGTTTAACATGACAGTAATCTAAATTAGGGTTGTTTTTTTCTTTTGTTTGTTTGTTGTTGTTTTTTTTAACTGTGAAGTATACCAAGTAACTCCAGTCCATATATGGAGCTGGGAATTAGCAAAATAGGTCCCCTTAAGATAAACCATATGCCTTCTGAAATATACTGTACTGTATATACAGCAAAAAGAACTACTAAAAAAATGTAATTATTCCAATTCCAAGAACATATTGAAGCTACTATCTCAGTGTGTGTGTCAATGAGAGAGATAAAGATAAAGAATAGTCATCTTTTACATTAATGTTGTTTCATTTTATCACATTAATGACAATACCGGATATAAGTGGGTGAACACTAATTAATCCCTGTGTAACCTAACTCCTCTCTATGTTCTATTTGTGTTTGGTGATGACTGTATATGGAGCATGTGTATACATACTAAAAAATGTGTGTAATTCAGTGTGTGTTAAATCCTTGACTTTTAGACTGCTGTGCAACAACAAGTGACAGTGGAGGTTTATTGGATGAATCAACATTTCAGTGACTTTGCCCTGAGGTTATTTTTGTCTTTCGAACACAAACAACAGCATGAAATGCTATTTTCTTTTTTCTTCTTGTTGATAATGAATTTTGGTCTGTTTCTATTAGAACTTTATCTTATTTTCAAGATCTTCTTGTGATTGTTTTTAGGGTTTCTTGGCTCTTCATTGCCGGCTGAAAAAAAAGTTCTTAATGGTCTTTTCTTTAATAATACTACCAACCAAATAATTATACATGGAGTAGCACAGTAGCACAGTGGTTAGCACTCTTGCCTCACAACAAGAAGGTCCTGAGTTTGACACTATCCAACTGGGGCCTTTCCGTGTGGAGTTTGCATGTTCTCCCCATGTTTGCGTGTCTTCTCTCTGGGTACTCTTCTGCCTACAGTCCAAAGACATGCAATAAATTGGTTTAATTTAGGTGTGAATGAGAGTGTGAATGGCCCTGTAACAGACTGGTGATTTGTACAGGGTGTATACTGCCTCTCACCCTATAGTAACTAGGATAGGGTCCCCCCCCCCACCCCCCACAGCCCTGATAGGGATAAGGAGAAGAGGAAGGAAGAAAATAATAATACCACCAAAAATATGCAAACACAGTATATCGTGGGTGTGAAATTGAAATCAAACCTTACATATTACTTAAAACCAGTACTTTATCTTCAAATATATTTCTAGTTTCTAACAGCAGGTACCAGCAGAGTAAGCAATGGAGCCCAGACATCCTACTCCCCAGTGGCTGACTACAGCTTGTTGAAGCGCTCTCAAGCCAGATGGGATATGTTGTGTTGTATTTGTGCCAGGCTCTCCTCTCATTTGGACATGCCAAGAGTGTCTCTACGGGGAGACAGTCACAGTTTATCACGGCTTTCAAGCAGCGTCCCCCGCCAGATGATCAAATTGACCATGATGATACAACAGAAAAGTTTGTCTTTGATGAACTGCTTTGTGCTCAGACATGGCTGTGTACGGCCATTACTTGCACAGAAATCCAAACCAAAACCTCACTTGGCTTCAAAAGAAGCAGGCCATGGCCCCCAGTTGCCCCCCTGCAGGGTTATCTGGCATCTCCCACATGGGTATTGAACACAGCTGGACTATGCAGGCGACAGGTCCTGCATATAAATACCCAGGCTGAATACTTAAATGGCAAATCATCATCTAAAAAAAGTTACAGCTCTGCGACCTATTTCTACCTTCCATCTTTAAGTGTTACTTTTATCTTGACCTTTTGCTATAAACCTTAAGCTTCACTAACAGTTCAATGTCTTAGAGCCAATGGCATTAACTCTTGAAGCTGATGAAGACCAACATGCTGTTAGACTACACAGTAGCATACAGCAATCACTGACGCAGTGTCAACAGCAGACTTGACAATAAATGCTATGCATATTTGAAACTATATATGCTACTGTAAACCGAATAATTAAATAGAGTTTGTGTTGCAATTACTTATCTGTGGTATTGGTGTTTAAAGTTTTTTTTATGAAATTGCATGAATTAGTGTAACTTATAGTTGGAATGCATCACTAGAATTCAGCTGACAGGCCACACTGACTTTATTGAGCGAGCCTGGACTCCCAAAGCCTGTCCATAATGCCAACGCTATATATATA
>NW_005187475.1:327514-331771 GCF_000239375.1 Pundamilia nyererei | reverse complement strand
ATATATACATATATACATGTGCAATGTCAATAGCTCAAAACTAGTTCTTTGTATCCTAGAGGTGCTAGATTTTTTTCCTCCCTGAGGGAACTGGATGACCAGGTTCTATGGAGTTAGATGACATCTGAGTGAACATCCATGTTCTTCCACCAAGGCTACTTAATGACTTTTGAGCCCTTTAACCCACTTTTTCTATTAACAAAATGTACCTCATCATCCTAGATTTCTTCCAACAGGGTCATAGGCAGTCTCAGAAAATAATACTCATCTCCTACCAGGAACCAGTTTCTCATCCATGGAAGAGAAAAGCTGAGTCATTTTCTCCCACTTGCAGTAATTGTGTGCCTTGGCCTCATATAATAAGGACACCCAACCCTGGTCTTGCCATTTTCATCTACACTATTCAACATTTAAGCTCTCCCATAGATGACTTCATGAATGTTTCACAACTTGCCATCATTAATAGCCTCGCCCTGGGCACCTTCTCTTCATATCGGACAGATCCAAATTCCCTTCTGCTCCCTCTATGATATAGTTAACCTCATTTTTACCTCTTTCGACCTTGTCAAACTAACTTGATTTGTCTCTTATATTCACATAGCATTTCCTTCAAGTCAGTGAAGTAAAAGTGAAATAAGTTTTTTTTCTAATCCATAAATTTCCTCATCTTAACATACTCCCAAGTGTCATTTCTCATCCTTTTCTTTCAGCATCAAGAGCTGGAGCTCATTAACTGTGAAGCTGCCATCCATCTACACTTCCCATTCTAAGTCCTGTTCGCCATATGCACTTTGAATGTTATTTTTGTTCAACTTTTGTTTTTCAGTTCAAAACCAGTTTTTGAAATCATCAGCAGCCTGAATGGTTTCTGCAAAAATGTATTCAGTGTCATTCACAAAATATACATCTAAATAAAGTTGTGTTTTTAATGCACTAAGGTCCATTATTCATGCTCTGACTGCAGATTGCCTGTTTAAACACAACAGAGAGACATTCAGACAGTGCAGTTATGATCTGTTATTCATCATAAACTGAGCAAACTGGGGACAGAAAAATAACATTAACATTGCTTATTTTCTACTGCTGCTGTTTCATATTAAAAACAAGCGACACAGGATGTTTTTTATTGATCCACAAAACAAGGTAATTGTAATTACTCAACCAGCTGAGCATACGGGAGCACTAGCATTCAGATGTAATCATTATTGTAAAACTATAGGCACCATCCTCCTCTAAGCAGTCCAGAAGGTATGTTGCAAATGTCCATTAAGAAGCAAGTCTCCTGAACTCTGCAGATATTATGAATTAAAATGTGTGTGAGGATTACAGGACAGCAAAGATGTGGACTTTGCTGTCAACTCATTATTGACAGGAATGTTGTTTCCCTTTTCACCGTTAAACTACTAACTAACAAACTAATGTTGAACACTGGATAGAGGAGGTACAATGCATTTCTCTTCCTAGCTACGGAACCCTCGATTAGCTCTTTACCCTTTACCCTCAAGGATATTTGAGCGTGCATAGAGTTTGACAAACCAGGCTTACACATGCTTTGTGTACCTGCAGAAGGCATCTGACCCTTGGAATATCCCGTGGGGCTGCTTTGGGAGTATGGGGGTGTGTGGCTTGCTGTTGCAAGCTATTTGTTCCTTGCGTCTTGGACTCCGCCAGGGCTCCCTCTTTATCTCAGATTCTATTCATATTTTTATGGACAGAATTTGTAGGTGCAGCCATGAGATTGACAGATGGATTGGAGGCAAATCCGTCTGTATAACTAAACTCTCAATTTACTGGTCATTCTATGTCCCTGCCCTCAACTATGCTCACGAACTCTGGATAGTGACTAAAAGAATGAGATAGCAAGCAATGCGATACAAGCAGTGAAAATGAGCTTTCTCCGAAGGGTGGATGGCTTCTTCCGTAGACATAGGGTGACATAGCTCAGCCTTCTGAGAGGGGCTCAGAGCACAATCGCTACTCCTCCACATTAAACCAAGTCCAAGAGATGGGCCTCAAACTCAACTCTCACAGGTAAAAGTTAAATAACTTAAATCACTGCTACCCCATCTGCCTCCTGAGGTGGAATTTGTCGTTGATTGAAAGTGGAAACAGTCTGTCCAGTATGCCTATTCAGCAATGAAGTACAATCACTATTAAATGAGACGATAGTAGCCTACTGAGCTTGCTAGTTAGTGGAGATAAGCTCCCTACTGGCAATATCTACAGGAGTGATAATAACTGATAACAACCATTCAATAGGCTGATAACACTGAAAATGTATGCTTAAACATTAATATAAAAAGTATTAGCTCTCTAAACGGATATGCATTGCAGGCAAACAAACAGTCTGGAGTGACTATAAAATTATTCGAGATGATTTCATTGGGTAGAGATGACCTTTATTCTCTATCTGATGTCTAACATCATTTGTTTTATGTTATACAACTGTGTAGTGCTGTGATAAAAATAATAATAATAATAAAACAACAAAAAGAAGAAGAAAAAAACCTCATATCTAGTTGTTTTGTTTGTGTGTGATTGAGCCTTCTGCCCCGAGGGACGTCTTTCCCGTCCAGCTCTTCTGCCTGTCTGCCTTTAAGCATCTCTCTTGTCAGTGTATCACAGCAAATCAGGCGAAACCTGAGCTTTCTCAGACATAAGCTTGAACTCTATCTCTGTCTCTCATTTGCACCGCCTCCACCTCCAACTTTTCAGCCCACCAACAAATCTGCTTTTTAAAGAACTAACTCTGCACCCTGAAACCTTGAAACTACTTCAGAGGTACATGAGCAGAAATGCGAAAAGAGGCTGACAAGGAGGTCCACATATCTTCTCGTTTGGTGTCAAGGCTGACAGGGTGTCAAGAGAAAACTGCGGGAGATTAGACAGAACAAGCGCACACACACACATGCAGGCACACACACACCCACATACACTCATACAAGACACAAATGTGTTTTATTTCACAGGTATAGAGTGCACACATATTAGTATTCGAGTCTTGTGATGGATGTGATGGAATGGAGGGTAGAGAAAGAGAGGTTTAACTAACCTCTTTTGTTGACCTATAAAATAACCTTTCCCGTATCCTTCCATGTGTGTGTGTATATGTGCATGGGTGTCTCTGTTAAACAGTCAAATGGATAAGGTCATGGTTTGTAAAGACTGCCAAATCCACAGGCCTAGACTGACATCTTATGACATGGAAATACTCGGTTATTCATAACACTTAGTTTAGTGACGAAATGTTACACAATATCAACGCAAGCTTCTCGGTAAAAACAAATTTCATAATCATTTACATGAATTTGGGCAGACAGTTTGCAATGTAAACCTGATTTTAACCAAAAACACGTATTTAGTTTGGTGTTGTTCTTCTGCCACTGGTATAGTTTACGTTATGTAGTCTTGATTGAGCTTATGTGCTTGAAATAAACTTGCTATATTGCCATCTGTGTCCCAACATTACAAATTATTTGTCTCATTTTCTTATCAAAGAATTCCTTTAATGAATGCTGCCAGTCCCAGTTTTAATATCTTGTTTGTAACTCTGCTATGAAAAACAAAATAATCAAGGTTCAAGATTTAATTTGGATTTGGGCACGCATATTTTTTGACTGGCTGTCTTAACTGTGCATGTGTTGGATGTTTCACTCTAGTTACTGAATATATACAAGGTTTGTGTCTTAGCAGCTTAACAGTCCCTTCTGGGGTTGCATCAGGAAGGCCAAAACACATGCGGAATTGACGACAACAAGACAATGAACTGAGAGAAACTGAGGGTTTAAATACATTGGCTAATGCCGATGATTAGAGATCGGTGAGTACACAGCTGAACTTAATCTAACTAATGATACGTAGGAAGTGGAACAGAACATAATGCACAGACAGACAGATGGCTAACATAATAAAACAGGAAATGCGAACATGTGGAAAATAAACAGAGAACATGAATAAACTGAAAACACAGGGTAGACGATCCAGGAACCCTGACACAAACATGGAAAGTAGCCCACTGTGATGACCCCTGGCAAGTAGGGAGCAGCTCAAAGTAGTAAACTATTGATGGACCACATCATTTTATATACTACAGTGCTGGTTTGTAAATGGTGTGGCTTTTATAAAAGCCACACCATTTATATAAGCGCATCTGTAACCGGAAGGTTCGATCCCCGGGCTCTCTGTCCTGGTCGTTGTGTCCTTGGGCAAGACACTTTACCCTACCGCCTACTGGTGTTGGCCAGAGGGGCCGATGGC
>NW_005187475.1:295106-326663 GCF_000239375.1 Pundamilia nyererei | reverse complement strand
CACACACACACACACACACACACACACACACACACACACACACGACGACTCCATCCCTTCACAGCTTATCACTAAGTGCTGCAGGTGAGTTGGTGATTTAGACCAGTCATTTCCGAGCCTCTCCGTCGGCCTGTAATGACTCTATCCGGGGCCTTCTGGCAGAGAGAGATACTGAGAACTGAAACGAAGTGCTGAATAGCGACTGCAGGAGATGGACCCACTGCACTGACTGACGATCAATTAGACCTGGGCTTCTCCAACTTTTCTTTTTTTCTTTTTCTTTTTTTATTCACAAGGGTGTCCAAATGGATCGCCGTATCTGACAAGATTTTTTTTACAAAAGACTCCACTTGGAGATTTTTTTGCTCAAAAGGATTTATCTGGAAAGGACAGAAAGATTTTTGTAGCTTCGCACCAGCAAAACAGTTTAAAGCATAACAGAATTAAGATGCAATCCTGAATGCAACTCTGTCTTTTATCATGTCCCTCTTTTCATTGTAAGTGTACATCGATGATGACTGGATATTTATTTATATTTATATTTGAAAAATAAGCATTGATTATGGTACTAATCATACGGCAGGAATCATACGTTAAGGAAACTTAACACACCGTTAGCTGTTTGATGACAGTCAAGCTAAAAGCTTGATAAAAACTTTGTTGCATTTCTAATATTGTGGATAAATTAACTAGACATCACTGTGCAATTTGTGCTTCCTTTGTTTCAATATTGTTTTTCTAGTCCAAAGAGAAATGGCTGAATTACTCCAGTATTTCAAACTGTTGAATCATAGCATACAGAAGAGTTAAAGGTCAAAATCAGGCATCATTGAGCTGTGGAACTGATCTGCTTATGCAAAGGTGCAGCATTACATCTTAACTGGTCACTGGGGGAAAAAAGTGCATTGCCAAGTCGACTGGCAAGTGATTACTGGGAGGCAGCTGGTTGCCTGTAGTTGAAATGGGTCGCAAAGAGGGTGCTGCACCAAAACCTTGTTGTAATTGTTTTTGGCACTAGCAGGTTCAGGCTTTTGCTGGTAGTTTGCAAGGAAGACACCAACTACTCTGAAAACGCTCACCTGCTACTCGGGCAGTGGAAGCTGTGGATAACTGCAACGTGAACCAAACAAACAATACATTTCAAAAAGTTCTGCGCTTTTTCTTCGTGGGTAAATATCTCTGTTTCTGGTTTGTGTTGCAATTTTTCACAGTTCCCACGACCCCATGGACCTGCACGGGTCATAGACGAGGGATCTCCAGTTTCTACAGCTGTATTACTGAGGCCTTTTTTTATTTACCATGGAAAAAAGCTTTTAAATATACAATTTCCATAAAGAGAGGTGAGTTTTTAGGGATGCAATTAATGTCAGGAGAGCAACCTAAAAAAAATCCTGATGGTCTCGACAGCAGGTCTATTTCCCAGGAGCCCTTTTGACATGAAGTAGTGGGTTAACACAGGTTTTACTTACAAATTAAGGAAGACTGTTTTCCATTTAGGTCCACAACTTACAGGTTTTTACAGACGCTAGGACACATTTCCCAATACTTAGGTCACGTTTGCAAAACTCCTCACACAGTGAGCACAACAGAAGTCTATGTGGGCTAAACTGAGGACCAGTTATCATTGTCTTGGCTCAAAATGCATTCAATGACTACATCTGTCAAATTTCATGAATCATCTTCTCACTCAGACACAACAACTGCCAAAAAGCTTTGTACGGACAGGACATTTTGCATGTGCTTACATACTGTTTTCAAAACTGTTAAACTCATGGTCAAAACAATAACACAATGCAAAACTTGAAAAGACAGCAAAATCCAACGGCAATATTTTATTGAAACATATTTTAAATCTAAAAATGCAGTTTAACCAGCCACAGCTGATTCTCATTGTGGATGAACATCTACACAGGTGTTACTCCTTCAATTTTTCAACTCCTTCAATTCTGGCATGCCAGAAGATTCTTTCCTGGGTGTGTTACCCTAGATGACATAAGATGTGATGTGGATGAGAACCTGTGGCCAAATGGAGGAGACCAAGTAGATTAGCATTACTATTGTATGTGTATCAGTGGATGGTGTGTATACAAATTCTTGTATTTTGGGATTACTTAGTGCAAAAAAATAAAAATACATAAACATAAATACATGATGTCTGATTCATTCCAGTAACATATATTGAAATTATAAACAGAGATGTGTCCTTGTTTTACACAGGAAAACACTGTGTAATGCTACATGTTGTTAGTGTTTTTTAGGTCATTGTTTTGTGGGTGACAAAGTGTGTTTGTCGGCTGTCAACCTTTGCTAGTGTTCTGGAGGAATGTGTTCATTTGAGACCTGAATGAAGTGTTTTGGTAGTTGTAGTGCATTTTGAATGTGAAATGAACTGCTTTGCCAGGCTGAGGGTCAGTTAGGAGAAATGTGTGAAGAGTTTTGCAAAAGTGACCTAAGTATTGAAATGTGTCCTAGCGTCTGTAAAAAACTGTAATGTGATTACATAGTCATATGTTAAATGGCTTCTGTTGACTTGACTTTACCATGTTCATGCTAAATGGCGAGTAACTATAATCTGACTAAGTAGCATAATGGTTTTAATAATGGCAATTTTGACAAAATATACTAATAAGTCCAGCCAAATGTGTTGCCCTATTGTGTCCACTTTTCTGTTGTTTTGCAAAGATGCAATCCTGAATCTAGCTAGTTCTATAAAAAGGATGATGTGACATTCATTTTCCCCAAAACCTCATTATCACAGATTGGCTCTGACTGGTTACCCAAACAGTGTGAAGCACAAGATCACTCATTAACACTCCTCACACACAGCCAGAGCATAGTGTACAGAATCATTACTGTGCATCCAAATTAAATATTCTGATTTCCTTCCATGTTATAGTTTAGGAAAACTAGATAAAACATGTATTTTCTTATATTATTTATGTTGCTTGGATATTATTTAAGGCTCTCAGTCATATAATTTCCCTTTTGTCTGACTGCCAAAGTGTCTGCACTACTTCTTTCCAGGGACTAATTCTTCATTACTGAATATGAAACATTACTTCTCAGTCATGATACTTAAAGTTATGTTTAAAAGATTTGTTCCCAATCTGAAAATATGATTATTATTATAGCTTTGTGCTAGATGCTATTCTGTAATGAAAAATAGCACCTCATTCCAGCAATTCGTCTCAGATGTATTTGCCTTTGTGCCACAAAGGTGTTTCTGTTAAGTATATCTGATGTCTTCTGCAATTTCTGCTTTTGGAAAAAAGTTTTGTATGTCCCCTGTGCAGTTTCTTCTATTTGCTGTTTAAAATCAAAATTAGGCTTTTATTTAAGCAGCCTGGATTCAGGTTTTGGTGATTCCAGGTCTCCTTGTACTCCTGTCAGCCTCCCTTCCTATTTTTTGATATTTTGCATTCAGATTCTGGAGGGAGGACAATTAGCTGATCACTCTCTTTTGTGTATATACTCTCCTACTTCCATGTCACCTGGCAGATCATTTTTCACTTTCAATAGCAAAGATTTTTCATATGTTTTTCAATTTGTATTCCTATCATTTTTTTTCAGCCAAGTTGTTAAGTCGCCCTTCCTATGTATGCATTTTGAACTGCTTTTATGATTTTGTCCATCACTCTTGTTGAATGTCTATGACCATTGCCTGGATTTTTCCTCAGCCTATTGTGTCCTGTGTTAGAGTGTTGGAGTTTCTCTTATATTTTATATATATATACACACACTTTTGTGAGATCTTGCAAAAGTTTTCAATTTAAGTCCATGCACTTCCAGGTCAGTACTCAGATTGTGGAAACAACCATAGCGATGGAAGATGCCCGTGGGAGAGATTCATAGATTTAGATTTTGTGCTTGGTCTAAACTATGACAACATTAAATCAGGGCTTGGCAGCAGACATGGTTTTTATATAAGTGAGTGATATCTGAAGAGAGTTCTCAGTGTAAGGGGAGACAGTCATCACACGGTGGGCTCTGACCTGGCAGTTTTGGTTTAAGTCATTAACAACCAGCTGCAGTACAATGGACAGCTTCACAGGTACTGATGGAAGTACGATAAATGCAGGGGGGGAAAAGTCTTCCTCAGGATCTTGCAAAAATTTTGCAGGATCTCACAAAAGTCCTTTGTTTAAACTTAAACTTTTTTACTTTGTGCTTTTTAAAAACTTTTTTCTCTCAAATGTCCCCTACAGGGCTCCACATATAATGGAATGGTGGATGTCGAGGGTCATTAAAGTTTGGGGGAAAGTGGAATGTGCAGAAAATATTTTAAGAGAACTCTTAAATTCAAAGAATAAAGATACAAATGTACAAGAAAACTCACAACTCCTGATGTGGAAAAGCACCACTTTATATAAAAAGAGTTTTCTTCTGAATAGGCCCAAGTTCTGAAAAAGTCGGAATGTTAAGGTTTAACATTGTTTAAAATTTGTTATAATGTGGTTTGTCAATCCACTGCAGGTGTCGATGTGGAAAGAGGTTAAATGGGAATGTGCTGGTTCAGTGTTGGGACTTGGGTGCTGGAACTAATTGGACTCAAGGCAGCACTTGTGATTCCACCTAACATGCCTCAGTGAATTTCAGAAGGATACCAGAAGCAGCATCAACGTGCAACACACAAAATATATTGTTGTTGTCATTTTATAAATCTGGACATATAAAACCACGTTTTGAATGTTTGGAAACAGTTATCCTCCTTTCAACCTATCATTCTTTTCAGTGACCATTTAAATTTCAGTAAAATAGTTTCCATCAAACATCTTCCTGGAAAGAATAAAATAGCATATAGTAAGCCGTAATAATTGAACATTATGCAGTGAAGTTTTGTGTAAGTTTGTGAAACAGAAAATCCAACAGCCATGCCCACTTTCATGGAGCAAATGTGTGAAAATGAGTCTCTCTCCCAGTGCTTTGCTGCACCAACCTCTGTGTTGGCAGAGATGCATACATGGGCTCTTACTCCACCTCCACTCTAAGATTTTAAAGTGTACTCTGAAGAGTAGCACAAGCACACTCTACGGGATGTAGCTGCCTCACAATGCAATATTGTATTTTACTGACTTTTGTACCAAGAGATACTTTTGCTTTATTACTCCTCAGTGTAGAGAAGCGGATTTATTCCCTCCCCTTTTTCTAAATCATTTTTTTCAGTTGCTACCTAATGTCTTTGTTGATTCACGGCTCTCAGTTTAGACGGCATGTGTGCGTGTATGTTATTTTTTTTCTTCTCCACATATTTGTTTGGATTAGTTATCTGGCATCAGCTATTTATACAACCCTTCAGGCTTTTTGTTCAAAGTTTTCCACTTGTTTTTCTGTCCTTTTCTTTCCTCTATTAGATGTCAAAGTTGCCTGCTACCTGCATGTCAGCTGTCTCTTGATACATCCAACAGCAGGTTTTATACCCCCCCAGCTTAATACCAAGTGAACGTTTGGGAGTTTTTTTGGCACGTTCCCAGTTGATCTCATTATATGCACATTCCAAGTGTTAGCTGGGGAAAATATAACTCCAAAGGTTGTTGCTGGATGAAAACCGGATAACAGTGCTCCTCATATCAGTGTAAATATCTCTGCAGCTTCTCTATTGTCACTTTCTGACAATCCGTCTCATCTATTGTGGGGTGAACACAGTGGAACCCTCACTGCTGTGCAGTAATGTGACAGACATTACAAATTGTCAGGAAACCTGGTGTCACTCTTTTCACTCTGGAAGTAAACATACAGGCAACTTAGAGGAACTGCAAAGTGACGGGACAAATGCAGAAACCATCCTGATGTTTTTTCTTTAGCTTCACGGGGAACATCTCTCATCGAAATGCTAAACAGGAATCAGAGTTTGTGCTGAATTCTTATCCAGTGTTAAAGCAAACAATGCAAGCAATATGGTGGTGATTCTCATTAACACGTGTGGAAAAACATAGTGGCTTAAAAGCCACAGGAAGGGGAAATTGAAAAAAACACAAACACATCAAGCACAAAAACCAATCCCATCCCATACAGCCTATACAAGTCTTCAAAATCTACAGTTTCATGAAGAGGAACAAATTAATCCTCTGATCATGTGACAGGTCTAAAAATCCTACCAAATAAAACAAATGGTTGTTTTTTCAGCCGCTCTTTCCAAGATTATAGAAAAAACTTTAAACACAGAGGTCCATCTTGTGTTGGGCTCATCTTTAACACTTTTCTTTCTGTAAGACATTACGAAGCACATAAAATAACAAAAATTGAACATACAGTTTCAATGTGAATTGAATTCTTTGTTCTCTGTTTTTCCATACAGCTGAAGTGATATGCAAGTTTACAGCAATCATCTACACCTACACACGATGAAAAACAATAAAATGACTCAGCCTGGAAGAATATAGCACAAATGCAATGCAAAACAAGCATTGTTCACTAAAAGTATGATGAATCTGTTTTTCTATTTTTTGACATTTAACCCTACAATGGATACAAAAAGTCACTGAAACAAATGTGTCAGGTATGTGTAAAAACAGTAAACGCTGAATATAACAGTTTGCACCAATACCATAGATTTGTTTGGATAACTCGGTCAATTTTTGCTCCAGTGCTGACTTTTAGGGAGTGAATGTGGCGTGATGACACCATCTAAATTACCGAAAACATCTGTTTCTGCTACATGTTGTGAAAATTTTAAAAAATAAATAAATAGCTCATATTAGTACCTATTTAGCAAAATCTGTGGCTGCACAATATCATTTTAGTAAACCCAGTAATGCCGCTTTATGGACCCGATTTGGGTCCGTTTTTACCCACTAATAGAAGTATTCAGCTATCCAACCATGCTCTCATAGCAATAATGGAAACATTTAAATGAAAATACCATTACATAGGATGGATGCTTTGTCATCTTTCCTTGTGCACAGCTGAAAAGCTGCACATGGTCAGAGTGGGTATATGTCATCAAAAATCTGGAATGAAATGCACAAGAACAAAAGGCCTACATTGAGACTTGTTGCATACATAACTCATCATAAAGGCAGGGGCACAGATGATAAAAAGCAGTGATGAATCATCTTCCTTACCTGTATTTACAACACTTTATATGATTATTTGATTAAAAGTAGAGCATTTTATATCTTTCTTTTTTAGTGTTCATTGCTCTGCCCAAACTTTGTGAAGCATTTCTTGTCATGGTCTGCGGTGGGTGGCTGGAATTTCCATAAGGCTCCTGAACTGACCTGGGATCCGCCCCTGGGCAGGGCCAACTCCAGCTCCCGCACACCTGGAGCCTATTGCAGGCAATCAAGCCAGAGGGATTTAAACCACACGTTGATGTTCATTCACTGCCAGTTCGTCATCAACACATGTTGGTAACAGGCCGTATACGTTAAGTTCTTGCTGTGATTCATCCTGTTAACACGACTCTCTTGTGCTACAGTTGCTGTATCCACCTTGGCTCACACTCCACCTCTGGACTCAGGATACCTAGTAATCATTCTGGAAATCTCTCTGTGCCTCACCTGCCTGCCCTCCTGCCATCACACTCCATCTGAAGCCCCGGATCTCAGGCCAGCTTTTCCACGCCACTCAGCCTCCCCTGGATCTTCATCACCCCCCTCTCAACACTCCAGGTCCCTAACTGCAAGTAAGAATTGCTGCTCTTACAACTGACCACTGCAGAGCTGCCTTCACTACCTACCTAACTCCTATATCCTCTTCCTTCAGTGTGACTGTTCCCCACTCAGCTCCGTTCCGCATCTCAGGCCTCATTCCCTCGCCATAGCCACGTTCCCCAGGCCACGCCACACCAAGACTCCACGTCTCGTTGTTTTTTTGTCTTTGCCACATTTTTCTCTTGCACTTAAACCTAATAAATTGTTTCATCATCTGCTGTCTCCGCTCTGGGTTTCTGCACCTGAGTCCTGTTCAGTACCGGCCACCCGGCCACGTGACAGTTCTAGGAAAAAATACACTCATTGTCATCTGAATTTATAAAATTGGCATGGTATGGTTCCATTTACCCTGTGAACTGGATAAGCAAAAGTGGGTGGGGTGGGTGGATGGATGAAATGGATGGATGGATATGTTTACCCAGCTTGGTTAGGGAAGATTTGCTTCAAGTCAAAATATCTCTGGATCTTATCATTAGGGAGGGAAAAGCAGCAGGTTCTTGAGTTGTGAGATGCACTCAGAGCTCAGAGCAAAGCCATCATTCTTCTGCAAGAAGCCAGCTGAGATGTTTCTTTGTAGAATGCCTCCTAGGTGAGTTGTTTCAGACATCCTACCAAGAGACAATCCCTGGCAGACCCCAGACTCACTGTAGAGATAATGTTTCTCCAAAAAGTGCTAGAGACCATGGCTGGGAAGAGGAAGGTCTGAGTATCTCTACAGAGACTGCTGCCCCTCAACCTCGTGCTGGATAAATGGCTCCAGCTGAAAACTGATGAATGAATGGATGTAAATTTGGATAGATAGAAATGTTTCAGATTTTTCAAACTAAATAAAAAACTTATTTCTCAACATGTTGTTTGACTCACTTGTTTTCATTTTTAAGAATATGAATAATTTTCTTTTCAAACTTCTACTCTGCAGTGTGCAGTTACGCTCTGATGGCTCGGTGTAGCCTTGCTTAAATTCAAATCTGATATGCATTAAATTCAATTGCGCCCCCTTAAATTCTTATAAATCATCTCCCCTCTGCTGTCTTTCGATCTCTGTAGCTATAATGAGCAGAAACATGGCAAACACTAAATCATCCAGTAGAGCAAATTACCGTAATGTGACAGGAGCCAAGCACCTGCACAACACCTTTATAACTGCAGCAGAAACCCTATGCTACGAAGTTTTTGCCTGCGTATATGTATGTGTGTGTTTGTGTGTGTGTGTATATATATTTTTGGACTCTCCCAAGGGAGAAGGTCAACTCCCAGAATACAGTGGGGCTGGCAATGCATTTAGCGGCCATCAGAGAACCGGACTCTCCTCTCACTGGAGCCTAAAGGTGAAGCTTAATCATTGGAGACACACACACACACACACACACACACACACACACACACACACACACACACACGTACACGTACATGCCCACCTTTCTCAGCTGCCTGTTCAGGAAAGGGGGTCTGACCTTTATCAGATGGGAGCACTAACACGCTAATAGCCCTGTCCACACTGCAATTAGTGCTGGTAAGAGAGGAGTTGAACAGAGCACAGTCTGCCACTTAGGATCTGACTGAGAGATGGGAATTGTACAGGCTGTCAGCTACAGGGAGATGGAGAGAGAAACGGGGAAGGGAAAATGAACATTGGAAGAAAAAAACGGAAGAAAGAAATTTGGGAGGATAAAGGGAATGACAACTCTTTTAAAGTCTACACTGACTTTTTTTGGGACAGAATGTGGGGTATTTAATAATTAACTTTAGCTTTAATGCTTTTGAGACAAAGAAAACAAAATACTTGATGGATAATGAGGGAGTGTGGCTCTGGGGTGGTGCTAAATCAAAAGGATTTATATGCTGTATGGTGCTGATTTTAGAAAACTTGTGCAGTACCCATTTGGGGAGAGTGTAAACCATTTTTTTTGGAGCTACAATTTACAAATGTCTTCTAAATGTTTTGCATGCAGGCAATCATTAATCTGCTGTTTTGGAAAGAGGACAGATATAAGTTTACACTCACTGAATATGTGTGTGATGGTGGCTGTGCAGAACAGGCAGATTGCAGCTGTCACGAGAACCATTCATCCAGTTAGTGATTGATTTGAAATTTATCACATAAAAGCAAATATAATAAGTAACTAGAATTCAGTAAAAACGTAAGCTGTCGTTTTGAGAACCAGCTTCAGTTTTATACCAACAGGGACTCACTTTCTGGTCAATCCTCATTTTTGACACTCCTTGCAAAGCAATAATGTTGGAAGTCAAAAAAATAAAACATGTTTCACTTATGTCCCTCTCTTTTTACTCACAGGATGGAGTATACAGGGGTTACTATAAGGAAGCGCCAATAACAAAGAACAACTTGACCTCACACTTGGCAAACTGCACTTATCTGGGTTCCCAAATGTACCTGCTAAGATTAAACAAGATCAAATGAACAGACGTTGGGATAAAAAGGTAATCAGCTATACAACCTGACCAGTGTTGACTCCTACAGTTTCATTTTTCAACTGAACAATGTTTTATCATAAGGAAACAGTAAATTATTATGGTACTTATTCCTTTCATTGTAGTGTCACATCATGCAGCAGATTAGTGTTGTGATTCTAGTCCTTTATGTATGATTGTGAATGCAATACTGGCTGTCTTTGTAGCTCGGTTCTAGTTCCTACCAGCTTCTCAAGAACTCTGGAGCTAACTCTGCCTGCAGTTTGATGATGACGTGCAGGGTTATGAAAGCTTTTTCTCTTTTAAAGCAGAAATCTGTTTCAGTCAGAATCAGGGTTCAGCCAGACATGAGACGCGATCAAAACAAAAAGAAAGAAAATGTACAGAGCATAACACAAAACAATGACTACTGATGCCAAAATGCTCAATAAAATGAATCCAGTAGTCAGTGTTTTAGAAAAATATGCAATGATCATGCAAACAAATGAGAGAAACTCCAATGTTCATTTCATACAAACGTCTTTAACCCTAGAACACTATCGCTATAAATAGTAACACGATCACTAATGCCGGGTGATTTTTACCCGATATAATATAACCAATGAAAAGTAATCAAATATATGAAAATATGACAACACATGACAAATTAGAGTGGTCTTCTTTTACTTTCAACTGTGCCATGTCTAACAAAATGAAAAATAAAACTCCTAAAACAAAATAATGACTCTGGAAAGCTGGTCTTTGGTCCACCCATTCCTGGGACATTTGAGACTTCCCTGGTGAAGGCACAGGCTCCTCGACACGCAAACAGCTGCAGGAGAGAGAAATCATGTAAATCTATTTTCTCGGGTGTAAATCACCCAGCGATAGTGTTCTAGGGTTAAGGTCTCACAGGCCTTAAGTGCATAAATGTGATTTCAAAAACCTAATTCTCCCAATTCTAACATTCTGGATTTAGACATGCATTTGTATCAAATTATTTAATAGTATTTATTCTTGTTTTTATTTGTGAATTGGCTGGTTTTTCCACTCATGTTCAGTTCACCATTCACAGTTCACTTAATCCTGACCTATGAGTTATTCAGGTATAAAAAATAGAATCTAACTATAGGAATGAACCAGTGGTTTGTCTAGCGACTTAGCAATTTTATTTTAGATTATCACTTTAAATTGTATCATTATGCACAGTTACCAGCAGGCTGTCACAAAAACACATCATTTGTTCCCATTTCCTGAATTAATTTCCTAAATCTATGAAAAATGCCAAAAATAACAAGAAGTGAGAGGCCTAAAAACTATTTACAGCACATGAAGAGTATCTCAAAGTCATGTCCTGAAGAAACAAATACAAAAATCCAGCAAAGACCTGACATAAGACCTGAGCGCTACGACTGGCCCTTTAGTTGATCCATCTATTGTTTGCTGAAGCCCGTGGCTGTCAAAAAAAAAAAAAAAAAAACATTTTTAAAGAAGGGAATGAACCATCTGGAAAGCATCTAATTGACAACGGCTTCATTTTTCAGCATTACAATGATTGAAAACACAATGCCAATGTAGTTAAAGCATACCTGGATAGAAAAACACACAATAGAACTCTATCAATCATTGACTGGGTCTGTGCATGACTGATTGAAGCAGAACAGACATGCATCAAAAGTCAGCCAACATCTTTGAATGTCCTTCAAGAAGCTTAGAGAAGTATTCACGAAGACTACTTAATGAAATAAGAAGAAAGCTGCCTAAGAGAGTTCAGGCTATGTAGGAGCATAAAGGCGGTCATACCAAACCAGACTTTCAAACTTGCGTGTACAAACTCTGCTTTTGCCTTACACATTGTATTCTTGCGTACAATTTTTATATGTTTCAATAAGCGACCTTGTCCTAGCAAAATATAAAGAAATGAGGGGTGTCTAAAGAGTCCGTCCTAGTACTGTATGCAAGGCTTGCATTTTTTGACTGCCTGTTTTTATCTTGATTAATTTTATTTCTACTACTTCCTAAACCCTTGATAAAATGTTTTTATCATAGTTGAAATAGACTAAAGGTCGATGAATGAAATGAGTTTTTTTGCACCTGAGTGCATAATTTTACCTACTGCATCAACACATTCAGGAGTTTCTGCATAATACATAAAAGACGTGATCCAACATCTGGTTTTCTTTGAAATACCACTTTGTGGTGCCAACTACAGTCACCTAGCCTGAAAGAAACTGCAAATGGGTTTATCGGCCATCACATTCATTGTGTGTGTGGTTGACTTGTGAGTGAGTGCATGTGCAGAGCAGAAGGTTAAGTCCCCTCTCTCCCAGCAGATTGAACTGAGAGCTGATGTGATATGAGACATGCCAAGTTATTGGACCCTGGCTGATTGGATGGTAACGGGGAATGATTGCTCTCTTCTTCTTGTTCTTTTCAAGCAGCCATCTAGCCCTCACAAAAGCTTTATTCATTTTTCTGAGAGTGACAGAGTGGACAGAGAGACAGTAGAAAGTGAAGCAGATAAAGCCAAAATCGCATAGCAGAAAACATTAGCATGATGCTATGCCTAAAAGACATGATGTGCTGCATTAGAAGTGATGCTGCATTCGAAATTAAATACTGCACTGAAAAGCTTTCCATTTATCGCCGTTTCCTAATGCAGTGTGTGTGTGTGTGTGTGTGTGTAGAGACATTTATGTAGATCGTATCCAATAGCCTGGAAGCTTAGTTATATACAGTTTGGATAAAAACCTAAAACGAAACGAGCAGCACAGCCCACAAGAGAGAACGCCCAAGCTTAAGTTACACTACAGTCACACTAGGGAAAACATTGGTTGGAAACCAAAGCACGGACAAAATTATTGTAACTGTGTGCAAGAAACTTGCAATGTTGTTGCCTTTTAACTGGTTGCTTCAAAGACGGAGACCAGGTCTTCAGGCACTTGAAGTCAGTTCCTCGCCTGAAAGTGACTTTGTTTCATCAAGATGGTGATAAAACTGCAATAAGATGGTCATTCTTCTATCAGTTGTCAATTCATTGGGTTAAAGTTGCATGCAATATGAATGAAAATACTTACAGTTAATAATTAGAGGGCAATTATCTACAAACCTCCCATCAGAGAACTGCCTTGCAATCAAAAGTGGCTGCCCAATGGTTGAGAGGGCTGCACGCACTCTCTCTGGACGATGGTCGTCACAATTACTTGGCGAATGTGAAAAAAATAAATGCGATCAGCAGTTGAGCGTCGATTTTTCACAGTCATAAGGATGTTGCCTTTATGTTTTTACTCTACTATGACTAAGCCATTAACTAACTTCATGGACTCTTTACAAAACATGAAAGTGGTGATTGTAATGTTACATATTCATTTATAGAAAATTTTAAGATCATTTATACATTTGTTTTTTTGGAGCTTTTTTTGGAGCTTCTGCCTTAGTTATAACTGACAAGAAAGGGATTTCCCTTACTATCAGTGTGACCCTGAGGCATAGTGCAAGTTGGGAGTAAAGGGGGATTTTTCCTACATGGTTATGTGTTATGGTATCATTGAATCTATACGTTCACCAAACTAACCAATGTATAAAAATAACTCATCTGACTATGAATATGCCTGGAACAGAATAAGACTGGAGCAGAGACTTAGAAAAATATTTTTATCTAAACTGACTCAAAGTTGTGAAATATTTAACATGTCCCTTTTCCCCAACCATCCACCACATGGTTTTCTAAAGGCCAGACAATCAAGAAGTAGAGTGGAAAAGCTCCAAGTACCATTATTTAGTCTCATCCAAAGCTGCCCTTGTCTCTCTCGCCCTTTTTTTTTTTTTTTTTTACTATTCTCATATTGCTGCTTTCAAGGCAATCACACTAATGTAGGCACCCACGACTCAGCAAAACAGGTGGGTGGGTTAAGAGAACAGAGAGAGAAAAAAGCAGAAAGGGTTCAGAAAGAGAAGTTAGGGCAAAAAAAGTTGATTGGAAACCAGGAGGGTTATTAAAATTACCTTTTTTTTTCGGGTTGTTTCCCGTTTTGTTCCCTTTTTATTTTTTGGCATTGCTTCGGGCCAGGTCAATTTTGTTGTTGAAGTTTTGGAATTAAAGGAAATTGGAGGAATTGTTATTGGGAAAAAAAGCAGGAGAAAAAAGGAAGATGAGTGAATATATATACATATCATACAAGGAGGCATGTCAGTCAGCTAAGTCTTAAAAGAAGGGTATAGGAGTGTGTTGCATTCAGCAGGCCAAACACAAATGCTGCAGGTGCATATTTAAAGCTATGATGGTAAGTTATCATCCGCCTCACTACAGAGACGAGGCAGCGTTCCAGTTATGTTCAAGCAGCAGGTGAGCGATTTCTTTAAATCCCTCCTGCCTTCCTATAGCCTCCAGGTGAGAAAATATCAAAGTCAGAAGAGAGAAAAAAAGCCCAGAGAGAGTGTGTTCATGTATCATTGTGGGAAAATCGAGTCACACACCCACTTCTTACAGCTGTGGAGGAGATTTTAAGATACAAGACCGACTTTGTGTTTATGATTGATCCACAAGAGGGATAAGTGTGCAAGATGGTATCCTGCAAAAACACAACTCTTTTGATACATCAAAAACGAACCTGTGACATTTTCATAGAAATTAATATTTTGCTGTTCTGTATTACTGACTAATATACTATCAAAATGTATTTAAGCTGGTGGTGAACCTTTTTCTGCAAAGGTTTTTATTAACCTTAGGCAGCTAAAGAGAAATAATCAAAACATCTAGAACCAATAATAGAAACTTAGTAAATTCCTTTTGGTTTTATTTTGATTCATATTAATGAATTCACTTTATCACTCTGGAATCCAGGAAATGAACCACCGAACTGAACTAAATTTAAATTGAAAGATGTGATGCAGGAGATAACAACAGACTAGAGCAGGGGTGGGCAATCTCCGTCCACGAGGGCCGGTGTCCCTGCAGGTTTTAGATGTGTCCTCGAACCAACACAGCTGATTTAAATGGCTAAATTATCTCCTCAACATGTCTTGTAGTTCTCCAGAGGCCTGGTAACGAACTAATCATGTGATTCAGGTGTGTTGACCCAAGGTGAGATCTAAAACCTGCAGGGACACCGGCCCTCGTGGACGGAGATTGCCCACCCCTGGACTAGAGTGTCCTTGCATATTCATCAAGCAATGTAAGTAAAATAATTTTTTCCCCTCTGTTAGAAAATTATGATGAAGAGTTGCATCAAGCATATCAAACTCAAAAGTACCTGGAAACTGGAGACCTGACATGTAGACTGATATTATGGAATAACGACAGCTTCTCACCAATATCTGTATTAACTAGAGCCGTTGCAAATTCACCCCACAGCAGTATTTATATTTATAGCGGCAAAAGACATGCAATATTGATCAAATATTTATGCATATTATAGCCTAATGACTTTGGAGCAGCTTATATCTCAACCTGTTTAAATTCTCAGCAGAAATGAATACTAAAACATTCATCAAAAGAGGTTCCAACTGCTGAAACTGTCATTTACATACAATCAGCTAGAGAGAAGACCTATCACACTGTGCGCTGTGTTTGAACTACAAGAACATTCAACTTCACAAACACAGAGCAGAGAGAGCGAAGAGCTCGTTTCTGATGACAAGTGGAAACTAACGGTGAAAATGAATGTTTTGTACGCTGTTACTCCAGCAAGCTGAGGTGGATAAGACTTCAGTCAGCTGAGTGGAGTTCATAAAGAAGCTGAATTTGACCAGGTTTCCTGCTCAGCAGGTCTGTGGGTGTGATTCAGTTTAAAAGAAACAAAACTGTCATTATCAGTTAATTTTAAAGCCTCATGTGGGCTAATGGATGCTTAATTTCAGCCACAGAAATTCAGCAACACTCAGAAAAACAGCATGTTGTGCATTACTTTAATTGGGCTGTTTGTACATATTTAATAACTACAAAACAAATGTGACAATATAAGAAAACACGACTAACAAAATTAACAGTGGGCCCAAAAGTAAGTTGGCAATTTTATATTCGTAGTTTGAATGTTGTGTGGCCAATTTATTGTTACCTTTCTTTTAACATCTGTTGTTAACTGGTCCTTCAGCAAATATGTAACTAAATATCCCATTTTTGATTTTGTTAGGGAATTGCATGTCCTAAAGAAGGCACTTGGTAACAAGTGGTTACGTGACACAACAGAAATTGCGGATGGCATGCAGGTTCATCATGCTGAACACACAAGATTAGTGATCACGAATTTAAAGTCATTAAATGGGGAAGTTCTTTCACAGGCTTCTGGGACCTGAATTTGCACCTCAAACAGCCATAAAAATGATAGACTATTTCCCTCAACAATCAGTGAAAATATCATCAAATTTTGTTCTTTAAAGAGCCTTTTGTTGGAGGAACCAGGGCAATGGTAACTTCTGGGTTAGCTTACAATATATATTATCCCTGTGGCATGTTTTTGCATTAAGTGAAATGTCATGGTCTCTTAATTTAATGGAGAGGAAAGTCAAAAACGGTGATTTGAAAGCATCCATTTTATTTTTTCACAACATTTCAACATGCAAAAAGACAAGGACAGAGTGAAACCTTTCCACACAGATCAAGACAAAATAGTATACAGGTGAAGATTAAAAGTGAGAGTTGAGATGCAAGTTGTGAAGCTGTAAATTTACTCTAAATGCAACTTGCACATATATTAATGGAACCACTAACATAGCAGGTCACAGTTGCTCCAATTTCTTTAATTAGGCCCTCAATCCCCATGTGTCCAATTAAAAAGCTCAAACCCACAGGGAATAGTTCCAGATATGAATGCACACACGTGCAGTTGCCATGTACCATTTCTGTGTGCTTGTACTAATCACCTGGGAGGTGTAGTATACCCAGCTGGTTATTATCACCACAGAATACATGTATTACTTTATCCATTGTCGTTGTCCTGGTGTTACCCTCTTGGATACTAAGCAAAGCCAGGATTTCTGTGGTGACTGACATACATCGATCCCTTGATGAGGAACTCCTGTTTATGATGTCATTGTGGAGTAATTGGATTGTAATTGGCGTTTAATGGTCTGTGTGTTAATGCCACTAGAGCCCGTCTCTGTGGAGGCTCTGTCCTCAACCCAGACGTATCACGGTCCTGCAGGACTTTGTCACGGACTTCTGCCATCGATTTATGATTCCTTCCAGTCGCTATGATTGCATTGATTTTCCTCCACAGGCTCTTAAGGTTTCTTAATTGAAAATCACATGACTTGATGATGTAGTCTCTTGGGTTGACACAGTAGTTATATCTCTTCGGCTGTTTCACTCCTGCCAGTTCAGCACTTTTCAATCCAGTGTCTTCATCCTTATCTTAACAATGTCATAAACGTTTATCACGTCGACCTGACTTGTAACCTGACTCGTCCGTTTCACAACTCATTCCAAATAGGCGTTCCACATGCTAGTTGCACACTGTGTGTGTGTGTTTTCTTCAGCTTCTTTCCCTGGCTCCCTGTTTATAGGCCAGCAAACACATGTGGTGGCTCCCCAAAGGCTTCAAAATCCATTAAGAATTCATCAGTAGCAAGATGGTGCTTTCTTAATCAAGTCTGTGTGATCTAGCAGATGCATTCAGTCTCATTGATTCAAAGTGTGAAAAACAAGCAGCATTGGTTTCCACTAAAAAAGGTTTTGAATGTAATTTGCTGCTCCTTTTACGCTCTTGTAGCGTTTTTTTTTTTTAAATTAGGGGCTATATTAACAGCACTTAACTACAATTGCAAAATGTAGGAAAAACGTATTTTCTATATAATTATGATTACGCTCTATGGTTAAATGTGCAGGCATGGTAAAGTAGTAGCATCCTCTGGTATACCTTTGCTCTGGGGCTGTTCTTTGTAGTTTGGTCCCTGCATATCAAATGATGGATAATCACAAATCTACAGCATTGATGGCCTCGTCTGACCTGCATGGAGCCCTGACCAGCACTTCCACACATGTGAGCAACGAAACCATAATAATGGAGCTCACTAATTCTATTGTGTGAGAGCAAAAAGAACAGACTGTTAAAGCAACAGCAGCATACTGAAGAAAATGTAAAAATTTTTGAAAAAGAGGTGCCCTCCCCCCCCCACAGAATTTTATGACACAACACATTCCAATGATTGATTGATTAAATGATGGATTGAATATGTGACATGGGAGGTTTTTCAGATACTGTTCACATTTTGACTGGAGTAATATATCACAAGGACAGCATGGTGATGGTTAGGATCGTCACCACAAAAGGTCCTTATTGCATGCTTTCTGTGTGTTCTCCCCGTGTATGTGCGAGTTCTCTACAGGTCCTCCTTCCCACACTGTAAAGATGTGCATGGGGTTAGGTTAATCGTGACTCTAAATTGCCCTTAGGTGTGAATGAAAGTGTGAAAGGTTGCCATGTGTTGCCCTCTGACAGCTGGGAGGGTGGAGCCTATCACACTGTAGGGCAAGTGGCAGTATTTCAAAGAGACAGTGGAGAGTGATGGATCACACCTTTATATTTTAGGAGGGAGCAATTATTCCTACAGTGATTACAGGATTAGAAATGCCCAATGTGGGATTCATCTCAGCAGCATGGCAGTGACTGATTGTCTGATTGATGAAACGAGTTGAATATGTGAGGATTTACTAGATCAGAACGAGAGAACTCTAACATCATAAAGTAAGGAAAACTTTCTGACTTTAAACAAACATGGGAAAAGTCAATGTTGCTTATGAGTTTGAATCCCAAACAGCTTTGCTTACATCCATTATATATATTCCTCCACAGTTCAAGATGTCTTTTTAACATCTTGAACTGTGGGTGTGGTGTGATTCACAGTCTTACTTTAAAATCCTAAAGTTCTTAGCACCACTTGATGTAAATATTAATGTTAGTTTGGTCATTAATACATGAGACACTGAGGTTTCCGAACGCAGCAGCATGACCGCATACCAGCAACCCACGGCACTAACACGCGCTGTAATCTTCTGATCTCCACCGCTCTCTCGTTCACTCTCCACCTCTTTAACTGCCTACAGATTATAGTTCATATCTTTTGTTGTTGGGCTTTTAACAGCTGCTAAATGAGGTTGCCTGGAAACACTTTCAGAGTATAGCCCTTGGGAGGCCGGGAGAGCCTACCTAACTTTTATCTTTGATAACACATAAACAATGAGTTCAAATGAAGAGAACAAAGCCTCACCGGTGTTCATGCATGAAAAAGATTGAACAAAGACAAGAAAAGACACAGAAGAGAAGAGAGTGTTTATTTTAGTAATGAGCTCTTGTCTTCACGGTTTCCGCTTCCAGTTGAGTATTTCTCCTCTTCTGGCTGTTTCATGTACACAGCGGATTAAACTGAAAAGGAACTTTACCTTGTTTTGAGTGGAGATGCCAAATAGCTTCTTAGACTCAGCTGTGTATATCTTAGATTGGCTTCGGCGAGATATACAGCGTGTAAAATGATTACAACTGGCCCGTGAGAGAATAAGCAACATTAAGTCTTAACTGTGCTTCTCTACTTTACTGTACTCTCTACTATGCTCAGTTATTAACACCGGGAAACATTACATTTTTTAATTTCTAAAATTATCATTATTCTTTATCACTATATCCACCATGCAAATGGGTCACTAATGAACCTCAGTGCTCTGTAACTTTGGGCACATGTAGTTATAGTAGAAGCATAAAAAAGCCTTTCACATCTTTTTCTTTTTTTGGGGGGGTGACCAATGTTCCGGTGACAACTGAAACAAATACCGGGAAGCACTTTTAGCTGCCCTCTTCGTGTTGGTTTAAACTTCCTGAAATACAATCTCAAAAATCTGGGGAGGTTATAGGTTAGACGGTTACACTTCAAACAGGTTGACAGGGTGGAGAAAAATACCTCAGGATGCAAATAGAAGTGACAATCATCTGTGCACCTCTGCTTCAGTGGAAGGAGGCAGCATTTGGCAAAGTTCATTTCAGGAGCATGGGGGAGTGAGCGAGGCTCTGTGCCATCAGGGTTTGTTTTGTTTTGTTTTGTTGTCTTCTACTGTGATGTGCTTCAACCCCACTGGCACCTTGTCACGTTGTTTTATGTCCTTCTCTAAATTGTTTTGGTGCACAGATGAGCAAAACTTCTTGAGCAGATGTTCCACACATCAATCTGTCAAAGTGGAGACGACTGCTCTGTGCTACATATTTTATAAGATGAAATACACTTGTTGTCTAGATTTTAGAAACGTATGTAGAGCAGGCAGCATTTCACTTTTAGAGTTCCTAACACTATAGGATGGATTTGGGATGAAACAAATACTATGAGGTTAAAGTGCTTTTAACTTTGAGGTTATTCATAGACACTGAGTTTTAGGGCTGCCTCTAAAAATGGCAGCAAACCAGCGACTCCCAAACATCCAGACAAGGCAAGTGCAAAGTGTTTCAAAAGTAAACTAACCAAAATCATCAACTGATCTTGTGCTTTTGCTTTTGGCATAAATGCCACCAGAAAGGCGACAGTACTGCAGTACAGACCTGGCAGAGAACCAGCAGGGAAGTATCCGCTGACAGTCACTGGTCTGGGACTTCGGACTGTCACGAATGATTTGCAAACAAATGTTAAATGTGAACTCTCTAATTAGTTTTGTCCTCTATATCTGGGAGACTGTAACCCAGCTGTTGTCTATTTTAAATTCTAGCATGCATATGTTGACAACCCCTTCAGTGAACTCTCCCACATACTCTACCACTATGAAAGATGGAGGGAGAGATCATCATAAGTTGTACAAAAAGCAAATGGGAGGTACAATTTACAAAAATAATCTCAGCATCAGGATACTTCATGTCCCCCTTTTGTTCGCACACAATTTAATTTTTGTCACGGTCTGGGTGAGTCACAGTAATTTCCCAGAGTTCCTGCTCTCCTCCTCAGGGCGGAGCCTTCGTTGCTCCTCCCAGAATCACCACCTGAGACTGAGCAGCATTTAAAACCAACATTCTCAGCCAACCTTCACTGTTTTTTGAAACCTCGGATCCCTCATTCTCTGGACTCACCCAGGCCTATTCTTCTCCCCCCCTTTGACTCTACCTGCAAAACAAGTAAGACTGTTTCTGATCACCATTCCCGATTTGTCCCTGCCACACTCGAAGACCGCCCTGACTCTGGTCTCCCTCTGTTGCTCATGTTCCTGGACATTCTAGTTTGATTTTCCCCCACAGCTCATATTTTCACAGTCTTCCCATAAGTCATGCTCACAGTGCTTCATAGTTTATTTTCATAGTGTTTCTTAGCAAATAAACTTTGTTCACGTCATTCTATGTCTCCGTCTTCAATCTGCTTTTGGGTCCACTACACGTCTGGCTTCGGCCGTTACAATTTTGCTGTTCATTTACTGTTTGGTTTAGACACCAAAAGGTCACAGTAAGGGTTAAATTATACTTTTCTATCACAATTATCCTGCATGTCAAAAATATCTTTCCAAAGGGTCCTTACAGCACAGACTCAGACTGCTGTTGTGTAGTGTACAAGTAAACCTTTTGAAGCAGAATCTAAACTACCTGCATTTTAATTAGTGTAACAGATCTAACATATCTGTATAAGATATAAGCATATCTCCAAACTAGAAATGCAGTTTGTCCATATAAAGAAAAATAAAGGCAATGTGGGATATTTTAAAACATTAGTTTCCCAAACCTTTAATTTGTAAACCTTTGAAATGATAGTCAACTCATAGCACTTCCTTAAGACTTCTGTGTACACTTAAAGCAAAAGTTTAGTTTATAGTCAGTATTATCAGTTATGCATAGATGTAAACAACAGGACAGCTCTACTGCAGAGCTACCACAGTGATACAGACAGCCCTTCATGCTCAAATTTGCAACTACATCCAATTTAGACTCCCCAATCAACCAACTATGTCTTTGTTGCCACAAAGAAAGAAAGTCCCAAAATGCAGGAGGAGAAAATGTTAATTTTAAGATCAAATGGTGTGACTACTGTGAATGCCAATGTCAGAGCACTGTGAAAGAGTAAAACAGCTGATATACTATATCTGACAATACACACACTATTTTGTCTGTTATTTACAGACCGACATACAAACATTCAGTAATATAAACAGAAAAAAATCTGCATCACCAACAATATATATAAATAACATCTCATGAAGATTAAATTCAGTTAAAGACGAATTGCAGTACCAAGAAAAAACACCGGAGGGGAAAAAGTGTATCTTCCAGCACATTTCCCTCAGTGGACTGGAGAGTCAATCACAAGGACATGAATGATTCAATATCTGGCTTTTCCACATCTCGCTACAAGTACCCTCAGGGAACAACAGAGACAAGTAAGAGCTCCCATTCTAACCCTTCCTCGTAATGTTTGTTCAGGTTTCAAGCTGTACTATGTATCTTTGCATGATGGAGGGCCCAGACGGCCTACAAGAAGTACTCATCTGAGGATTTTAGGTACTCAAAAACACTGAAAGATGGCATCATGAAACTGCACTCAGTTCTAAGCACATGTCAACACATTTATTAAGATGCAGCTTTCAGAAATGAATAGCAGTGGTACTTAAAACTTAGTCCAATTATTACTTTTACATTATAGAAATGCAATTTATTTTAATTATGGAGCCACTCAGAGTCTGTATTTTAGCTGAGCAGATGGACCTAATGCTTGGAGAAAAGCCGTACAGGTTATAAAAGGTCACAAATAAACACTTGAGTGTCTCTTTTTTTGTCTTCGCAAAAATCTAATTGTACAAATGTGTTAGTGCAGTTGTATCTTAGTCTTAACTGTAGAGTGAGATAACAGCTGAAGCTGCTCTTTCATCTGGAGCCACCCGTAGTCAATAGTTCTCATGACTTTTTGAAGGTATTTAAAGCTTCTTCTTTTTTTTTTTTTAGACACTGGCTGATTTTTCACTCATTTTAAATCCAATCCTTGCACCCAACCATTTTTAAAATATTTTATTTGTTACTAGTTTGCAAGCCATTAAATAATATTTTTTGGACCATAGCTGACATTTCCCATATAAATACTAATTGAAAGCTTGACATATCTCGACATGGTGTGCAATGTGTCTGTAAAAAAATCTGAGGATAGTGGACAAGTGGAGAACAAAAAAAACTACAGTAAATGGAAACTTATGAAAGTCATGTATGTTGGCATGTTTCATTAAATCATCTGTTTTCCATTTTAATAGTAAAACCTAAAACAATGTGAAGTGATTCAAGACTTTTGTACATCATTGAACTGTATATTAAATAAGAAAGTTGCATTGATCTAAAAAAAATTAAATAAAGAAGAAGAATCAAAGATTACTAAGATGCTACAAGGTGAAGTTCAGTTTTCTTCCAGGAAGTCAATGGCCACAAAGCAACTTGCAAATGCTGCGTCAGGATGCGTTCTGATTAATTTTTAACAGAGTGGGTATGAATATAACATCATTTTTAAACATTCAAGAATATCAGAATTTATTATATTATCATCTTTCTGCAGTGGATACAAACTGGTTCAAAACAGCGTAAGTAACAGTGAACAACCCCAGGAGTTACAGTGTTTCATGGAGATAAGCTTATAGAGGCCAACATCAAGTCCTTGACAAGGGCACCTGGAGTTTATCTTAATGTCTCTGGATTTTCAGTTGTATTCATGTTCCTTCGCAGCTGCAGTGTTGTCATACGGCCAAGGTATGGGTTGTTCTTGAAATTTTTATCCCTTTGTTCTTAAAGAGCGGAGCAGCTTTAAGATTATGCCAGCAGATTAAGCCGAATTGATCACAGCTTCAATGCCACTACTCAACACAGGCTTTGAAGTAGTGTTGGCAGCCGTCTAAAAAAAAGAGCCTCTTGTGATTTTGCTGTCAGATGTAGACTTAAAATGCAGGTGTACAGAGGCTGAGAGCATATAAGGAACAAAACATTAAAACAAAAGATTAGAAAGAAGAGCCAAAAGTAAACAAAAATGACATGAGAGAAAATTTTCTCTCACAAGTGCAGACTATAAGCAGCGATTTGGTGATTTGAGGCCAAACAAAATGTGTCTAAATAAAAAGTAATGATTTTAAACTCACTGAATCTACCTATGTTTTTCTCCATACTGAATTAAAGTTATGTAAACACACTGAACAGAACTGAACTCACACGTTGATCTGTTTATTTATACACAAGTGCAACTGAGATATGACTTTGTAATAGTTAAATAGAGGGATTACATGAAATATTGCGTTTTACAATTCCTGGGAAACTCTACCAACTACATCTTGAGAAAGCTGTGAAAAACTTTCCATGAGAAACATGAAAAAGCCTGCTGGGTTACAAGGTGCCATCTTATCTTTGATAAATGTGATGTTAGAGTTAGCAGATTATAAATTTTAACCACCAGGAAACCTCGAGTGTATCATGTTATGTGAGGTCATGCTTTTCTGAGAAACTGAGGTTTTCCTACTACACACAGAACCATGTTTTAGAAGACTATTTTTACCCCCATAGGACCCCGAATACTATGAGAGAAAAATGAAAATCATCAAATATGTATAACCCAGCAATCTGAAAAGTACCACTAAATCTATAAATCCACTTACAAAGAATGATGTATATTACTGGATAATCAAGGCCGCGTTGCTCACGAACTAAGACAGTTTGTTTGAGTTTGGCAGTGTTTACCAGTGTAAAAAACAGAGGGTGTGAAGTATTAATTACAAAGCTTAATGATTCAAAATACAAAACCAACTAAAGAAAAGTAAGAATATATGAAATATCTAGAAGCTGCAGTCAGAGGGTACAAGTAAAGCTTCAGCCACACAGATGGTTTTCAGCAGTCAAATAAAAGCCTGTTGAAGTCAAGGTAAAAGATAAAAGATTTAGTGGGGAAAGAAGTTGAATTAAATAATTCAAAGCTGAAAGCACTATTTGGAGTCTAATGTTAAAATGTAAAAAAAAAATACATATATGACTGATGTTTACTGACAGCAGGTGATCTACATACATTACTAATGTATAAAATCAGATGAAATGTATCCATGAGTATTGATGGAAAGGTTGAGTTAACCCACATATCCCTGTGTTGAGGCACAGAACAGCTACCCTATCCTTTGTTGTTGGCATGCACCCTAGTAGGAAGCTGAATAAGTTTTCTTTGTCATATTTTTCATTTTATGATTGCTCGAATGTTTTCATTTGAAACCTGGACTCTTCTACTCTGAAGTCGTCTCTTTGTAATAGATGCAGCCTTACTGAAATATGCAAGACCTCCAGTGAAGAAGACATCATATGGATTGAAGCATATATTCATATGATCCTAGATGCAGGTTTTGGATAACAAGTGGGTGAATTGTCTTCGAAGGTAATGATTTCTGTAAGTGTTTCTGATCCGATGCAGGGAACTGTTCTTAATGTGAAATCCTTTCTATTTCTAAATCTGTCTGAGAGCCCAAATAATACAATATTGTTTTTTTCTTGTCCCTTGCACACAGTGATTCCTTCAGAATTTCAGATGATCATATTGTAGATGATGAGATATTAAAAAGCTTTGTAATTTTATGCAGGAACATTTGGACGTGTTTTCCAGGAGAGTGACAGACCTCTGTTCATCTTTTAGAGAAACTCTTTAAACTCCGTACTTTGTACAGAAATGTTACTCTCCTGTTGACAGTTAACTTAATTAGTGGCACAATGTTATTTTTCCTTTTAGTTTGTTCTTACTACCTCTTATTTGTACAGCCTTTTGTTACCTCCATCCCAACTTTTTTGAAACGTGTTTGAAAAGTATGTCTCAGTTCAAACATTTGTTCAACTGTGAATAAAATGAAGACTTGCAGGATAACTTTGCAAATAACTAAATTTCTCTCTTATTCGATTTTATGAGGAAGTCTAATTTTGGGGGGAACTGAGGTTGTTTAAAATATTGATAAGTAACTATGTACATAACAGCATTTGCACTGTATTGTTCTTCACTTTACAACTTATTTCCAAGAGTTAAGGGAGGTAAAGTGTCTTTCACTACAACAGCTCTTGCATGACGCTGCTATGATGACAAACCTTCAACTACAGCAAAAAGATGAATTAAAACAAGTTTTTTTAACAGTGTATTCAAATCAATTTTAAAAGATGCACAAAAATAAGAAAAAAAAAAAGAAAACAGAGACAGCATTGCCAGACATTTGATATCTACCTCCGTCACCATGTGTCAAATATATTGAATGCAGCTGTTTGTTTCAAGGTGATATCAAGTGAATACATCCCTGGTCCAAAGACATTCGTCAGGATCTTTCACCGAGAAGCTGCAGCATCTATTCTGTCAAACTGAAATGGAGGTAGTGGCTGAAAACCAGATTAATATTAGTGATGCACTCTTCTTCCAATGCGGCGTTGACTGTGTATCTGTATCTGTAACAATGACAGTGAGTGAATTCATTTTAATTCATGCAAGCAGCAAACACTCCTGAAAACTAAAATATCAAGAAGGATATTCTTTAAATGAATTATTTATGATTCGCTGATGACGAAAATACAGTGGGCATGTAGAGCAATGAGTGAATACACTACCAACTGAATAAGAGCGCGAGGAGAAAGATGTGATTATGCAAATATTTTAACAAGAAATGTAAAATATTCTGTGTATAAATGAACAAATTAAGTTTATAACTCTCCACCCTCCTCCACCCATCTCTTCATAACTCCACATGTCCAGGGGCGGCTTAAAATGTGGCCTGGAGGAGGAGAAATGTAGGAAGTGAGCAACAGTGCCAGCAGTTATAAAGATGACTGATGTATGTAGCAGATGGAGAGTGTTTTACGACCTGTACCAGCACTCCATTTAAGTGTGTGTAAAATTGATGGCCAACCATAATTGACCTCTGTAGCCACTACAGGACTGAAAGCTGTTCTTCCACTTCCAGGCAAGAGAGGAGTTCTTCTTCTCTTTTTTGAAATGGGGGGAGTGTTTTTGATTTATGTAACTCTGCGGCAGGTTGGCGTTTCAACATCACATGGTTCTGATGGATTTTTCTGTGGAAGCAAAAGGGAAAAAGATGGACGAGGAATAGATGAGAAAAGACAGAGAAGACGAGGGAGGAAGGGACAGGAAGGAAGAATAAATAGAAAGTTGAAATGGGGAAAGATAAAAGGAAAGGAGGACAAGTGGAGAGGAATGCGAAATTGAGAGAAATAGGAGAGCGGAGAAACAGTGAAAAGGAAAGGACAGGGTGATAAGAGAGGAAAATATATTGAAAGGAGAAATGTGAGAAGAACAGAATGGGGAGGATGTGTGGCAAAATATATCTGCAGTAGCCAGGGGATATTTGTTAACATGCTAACCTTCCCAAGGTCAGGACTATACGGGATAATCATGTTGGATACGTTTCTTGACCAAGATGTCAACCACTTGTCTGTGCGACTAGAATCCAGACATTTTTACTGTCAGGAAACTTAAATGTATTATCATATATCTCCCAAAACTGTATATATTATAGGGAAAGAAGGCTCAGATACCATTTCGAAGCATTGAAAATGGTATCTGAAAAAAACCTAAGATTAAGATCCCATTTTCAAGAGGTGCATTCTGAAGAGCCTCTAGCTAGGCAAAATATAGCAAATACACATTTTCATAGTGTGACAGTATCAGACATACTCTGTTGCTTTCACTGCTTGATTGAAACTGCACCATTACATCAAATGGATATGTGCGCTGCTGTCATGTGCATCATTTCTTGCACATTTTCTGTTGTTTACCCTGACATATTTGGCATGTTTGGAAAGTCTGCAGCCTTGACAGTTGCAAATGACTTCATGTGATTTTTCATCAGTGCGTTTCTGCACGCCAGTTCACAAATCAGTTATCTCTAAGAGCTTTTTATTGTAAAGTACAAGTGTGTGACCATTTCTGCAACGTATTGTTTCTATGTTAAAACCCTTAGGTTCAAGTTTCACCATCGGGCTCCAGATGAACATCTGCGTGCCTCCTAGAGTTACTATAGTAAAATGCACCAACTAGGCATGCATCCTTCAGCCATACTGCAAAGGAATGACTGTTTGTTTGTTTCAGATATAGACAAGATGCTACGATCCTGTATGAGCAAACTCAATGGTTGGGAGGAAGACTTCCCTTTTTACAGCAAGACACACCCAGGAGAGCAACAGCCATGGGCAGGTGGGGGAAAGAGAAGAGAGTAAAAAGGAGCATACAGAGACCACAAACAGCAAACCGAACAAAACACAGCAACTGACCCGTTATACTGTGGGCGGCATTTTGTTGGGATGGTTCGGCACCACTCAGAGGTACGGGTCACTTGAAATTACCACAAAATTATTTTGAGGGATAACCTTTGTCCTGGGATGAACTACTTCTATCCTAATGGGAGTAATTGCTTCCAGAATGACAATTTCCTATCCATAAGGCACGAGGGGTCACTGAATGGTTTGATGGGTATGAAAATAACATGAATAATGTCGCATCGAAGTCACCGATGAAAGGTGATCTATGCCACATTCTGTATAAAAAGCCAAAGCAGCCTAAAATCAGGATCTAATTTGGGACAGATATATCAAAAATACTAATAAAAGAGTTTAATCTCTAATAATTTTTGAGATATTCAAGTTCACATATTGCCTCAAATTTCAATGTGTGTGCAAATTGGAGATGGTTGAATAGAAAATGTTATAAAAATGTGGTGATTTGAGATGGGATGACTCCTTAGGTTTACCACCACAGGCAGTCATCAAGGGTGCCACTAACTGGTGGGGTGCCAAAGATGAAGAAAAAATATTTAGTGATTTTTTTCCGTCTCATCTACTTTCCAAAACGTGACTCATATCCAGAGGAACAACGAAGACTTCTGACTGCAATAAACACTTGATGCTGAGAAGGCACCGACAGACAAAAGGACACATGGTCATATAACCTGCCTCTTGTCGCTTTTCCAACCTCGTGCTTTATTTGTTCCCACCTGTTACGTGCTTTGTGCTCTCAGACGGACTTTGTGCTCCGCTCTCTGGTGTGGCCAATTCAAATGAAAAGCAATAAGGAGGTCAGTTCTGCATTCTCTCCTTCCAGCCAATGCAGCAGAAGTTTGTGTGAGATTGCTTCAGACTTTTGTTTTGTTTCTAACAAGCCTATCAGTCTTATTTTCACCTCTTTATTTCTGTCCAGTCTGATTTTGGTTTAGTTTAGAGAGAAGACACCATATCCTACACATCTTTGTAGGAAGATTTAAGAGGTTTCCCTCCTTTTTTTTCTTAATTTTGGTCACAACATTAGTCTTCTGTTGTTTTCTATTGATGCTGGTTTATGATCAAATAATTTTCTTCCTTTTTGTTTTAATCTATGAGTCTTTGAGGCTGGTTCTCTAATGTAACCAGGTTTCTTTAGATTTCTTTCAACCTTATAATCCACACCAGGTGAAAGCTAAAATATAGCATATGCACATACTTCCGCATCATTAACGCAGAAGTCGATAAATTGTGAGTGTAAATAAAAGAAACCCTATAATAACATTGTCCACTATCTCATAAAGCAGGTAAATCCAGGCATTTTAATATTGGTAGTCTATTGGTGATGAATCCAGATGTGTGCTTTGAAAAAGGCAGCTGTCAGAATTGCCCATCTGTGCTCTATTAAAACACTGAAGGCGCGGCTTTGAAAACTGGTGACCCACTGAGCTAAAAAACACAATGAAAGTGGTAGTTTTAGTTATATAACAGCAGGCAGCAGCGAGCTCCGACAGCATGCGGTCATTTCACATCTGCTTTAATGATAATATGCAACTGAACACACCTCGAAAGTCCTGCTGCTGCTAAATAATTATTATGTCTGTGAAACTTTCACATTTCTGCAGAACATTGCTGCATGTTTTAGGTCAGAGATCACTGGACTTCTAAAACTGTAGAAACACAATTTTTGGTAGGGCACAGAAAATTTAAAAGTAGCATCAGTGTGTTTGTTTGTTTGTTTGTTTGTTTTTGTTAATTAAAATATATTAAAATGGTTCAATTTCTACATTTGACACTTAGAGCTATTACAAAATAAAATGTAATAACACAGTATGAACAAACATATTGCCTGCTGAAGGCTAATTTATAATGAGAAATAATTAGGGCTCAGTACAGTGACCCGGCAGATTTACCTTATTGCTATAGAAACATCCGCAGCTTCTTTAGTGCAGGCTACCCTAACGAAAAAGAGACAAGCAGCAGGCAGACGTGAGCATATACTGAAAATACAGGCACAGTACCCTAGTGCACATTCATTCAACCAAATGCACGACGGCGAAAGCCAGCTGTGCTGTACAAAAAGTAACTTCATCTACAAATAAAACAAATTGCTGATTCATTACAACAAAGCATCAAATTTAGGTTCTTTGAAGGCGTTGGGATCAGCTGTGGATCCGAGCCAACGTGTTCAGTCAGATGGAGTTTAAACAGAGCTGGCAGGGTGGAGAAGGCGGGCGTGCGCACGCACCTTTGTAATTTTCTGTTGGATGGTCGAACAGATGGCAGAAAGGTTGCTGCCTAATAATCTTGGACACTGTGCGTGACACTCTTCTCCTGAGCTGTTGTCTTGCTGAGCCGCACTGAGCCGAAAGTATCATTGTATGGCTACTCAAATGTTTTCCGCTACAGCACGTTGATGTCACTGGGGTTGGTTAATTATGACAATAATCTAAACTTCCTGGTATGTTTTTGGTCACAGTGATGCAATGCAGATAATTTAGAATAAACATGTCTAATTTAGAATCGAAATCATCAGTAAGTCAGGTTTGTATCTGAAATGTTTGATGGTGCCCAGTTTTTGTAAAAGACTAAACATTTTTTCCAATTGTGTTTGCACACGTAGAAAGAAAAAACACAACAGACAAACAGATGCTGCTGACACTGATGTATTTATTTGTAATAAGCTGACATTACTTAACAAAAATTTTATTTCAATACACACTTGGTATTAATGGATGGCATGGATGAGAGGGGAAAATGGATCTCATTGGTAAGTGGCCAATAATGAGAAGAAAACAATATCAATGCTAATTATGCTATTAACAAAACTGGGCTGTTCCCCTGCATAGCTTTCTTTACCTCATTAAAAGCCTGAAGCAAAAACTCTGATCACATGAAAGAATTTGCCAAAATTAACCAAATGCAAAGGACAACAATTTCTTTCATAATTAGTTTTGTGTTTAATGACAGTGTGTTTAACATGTTTAAGTAGAAGAAGATTCGCAACCCCCCGCCCCTAATGAAACACACCTACAGCAGGTGGGGGCAACATACAGTTTTCGGAGACGTCTGTTACCCACCAGCTCGATAGCTAGCCGGGGACAAGGCTCACTAGAACCCGTGAGAACACCGGACTCCCGGCAAATCGTTTTCAAACCCACCGCCGTCTTTCGCTACTCAGGTTAAACATATATAAGTCACTTAGATAACTTCAAAATGTTATTGTTTGGCTTTTTTTAGTATTTTATTTGTTCCTGAGTAAATCGGTTTGGCTGAGATTAAAGTTATAGTTTTTA
>NW_005187475.1:248314-294971 GCF_000239375.1 Pundamilia nyererei | reverse complement strand
GATCTGATTAGTCGACTAATTGCAAAAATAATCGGTGACTAGTCGACTCTCAAAATAATCGTTTGTGGCAGCCCTGTGGCAGACACATCTGCTTTGTTTGACCTGAAACCAAACTTCAAAGAGCATTTCCACTATGTCCTCAGATTAACCCAGTGATCCTCGCCCCGTGTGCTACTTGCTCTGTGTATGATTTCCAGTTAGAGCCTCACTGCAGTTCTCAGTGAGTAAATACACAGTTTATCAGGCAGCTGTGTCCATTTCTTGGTGTCCTCTGCAAAGACTGTTCACACACAGCAGACTTAACACTAAAACCAAATCTGCGCTTCAATACTTTTTAAGATATTGTTTTAATTTCACCTTTAACTAAGTTTAATACAACAGTAAAAACAACATTTGCTATTTGATATGTTTTTTCAAAAACCCAAAGAAAAAGTGCCAAAACCTGTTTTCCATTTTCATTTTACAACAAAATAGAATCGAACGTTGTTCTTGTTAAAACCTGTGTGACCCACTCAGAGCGTTTTCTCAGCTGGAGACACGACAGCAATTTTAGAGCGCTTTACAATAACACTAAAAACAACCAGATGTGGTGGAGGAGAAATTACAAAAGCACTGATTAAGGGATTCTGAACAAAACAGATGGTTAATTGTAGGATTACTTTGCTTTGCAAGACAGTTATATGATGCAAAAATTGCATTAACTCATAATAACAATAATAATAATAATATTGATAATAATAACAATATGCTATTATGTGATAGTTGCACTGCTTAGGATTGCAGCTGGATATCACATGAGCATATTGAACATACAGATGTATACTGAATCTGATGGCATTGTAAATGGACTGCATTAATATAGCACTCAAAGCAATTCAAAATACAAGCCACATTCATCAGTTTAAACACATTTATACAACACTTTTTGTATGTGGAGTGCTATCATTCACATACCAATGATGCCCTTCGATATGTAGGCAAGGTGGTTAATAAACCCCCGCTGATGCCCTTCTTTCTTTAATACATGGAAATATTGAATGCATGTTAATTTCAGATATTAGCTTAGTTATTTCATAAATCCTACAATGCTTCGGGGAGACCATTCTTTACCAAGGCTGTTACAGATTTATTTTTGAAAGTTTTCATTTTTAATCTTCATTAGTGATCTGAAACCAAACCAAAATTAAGAGGTTTCTTCCTTTGCCCATGTTCCATCTCTCCACCAGATTGCACAAAATTCAGCAAATTTGACAAATGGCACCAATCATAGAAAATAATATAGGAAGGAAATAAAAAGAAATACTGAATTTCAGCTACTATAAAATGTGCTTATAGCCTCCAAACCAGAAGAAACACTGTGGCTGTTCCTCCGTCACTGTTGTAGTCCTTTCAATAGTTTTCACAGCTACCACCAGTTATCCGCCTGCTGCATGTTCTGGTTAAAGTGGCACTACCATCAGCAGCAGCCATCCCAAACAATCAAGCTGGAACACTTCCCACCACAGGACACGAAACCGGAGAAACAGATGACTGAATTTTTTGGACCACCACAATGGAAATCTACTCAGCAAGCCTGCCAGTTAGGAAAACACAAGATAGGAAGGATGGAGGCAAAATTAACTAGTAGTCACTCGTAGTCACGAAATGTACATAGGCAATCACAATACTCTACTGTATACGAGTTAAAGTTGTGTCACTCCACTTCCTATCCACCTGGTTTCTATTCGCCCCACATCACAGAACTTAATATCAAATTTAGTACTGAACACCTTTTCTAGCAAACCCGTCAGATACTTCAGTGTGTTTCAAGAGTAAAGCGTGCACTAGGTGGAATGACCACTCAGTGGCAGTATGCCAGACCAGAGGATGTTCGATCTCTAAGTATGTATGACTAAGACCTTGAAGACCGTTTTGTCAATAACAGTCACTGAAAATTTGCATTTTCACATTCACCTCAGTTTGTTAATGCCTGGAAAATTTCACAGCTCTAGTGCATGTGCATTTTGGTCCGATTTTTCCAAATTCATTAAACATTTGTTCTTTATGGGATCACCACCTCATACACAGCCTGTTAAAGCAGACCACAAAACTATGAGCGGTTAAATTTTACTGCAGGTAAGCTGCAGAAAGACCTACCACACTCTCTGTCACACAAAGACACACACACACACACCCTTTCTTCAACAAAACACTTATTGGGTATGCACTCCCAATCTGAATACTGCAACTGAAAATAAAAAAAACTGCTTCGTCAGCTCCATCTTGTCATTTCCATGCACGGATTTAGCTGGTGTAGTTTCAAAGTTCCTTTGCCCTTTGAATGTGACACAGTTTCACTGTCAGTGTCAGGTGGAGAATGGTAAGGGTGTAACATTCGATGTTTATTTAATGGAGTTGGTGAGTTTCAGACTTTGTCCTCTGACTTACGTCAAGGGCACGCTTTTGAATTAGCTTGATCAGTCTGCTGGCACGCAGACACCAGGTTGGCTCATAGATTTAAAAGAGTTTGAATCACTTGAGGGAAACCTATTCTTCTTGCCAGTTAGAGATTAAGTAGATAGATAGAAGACAGCGAAGGTCATATTTAAGGTCTCTTCAAAGGCTATTTTTTTAATACTCTTAAGAATATATGCTTTTTTTTTTTCAGTTACAAACTAAATATGGTCCGAGATGCTAAATGCAAAGATCAACTCAAACCAGAAGCATAACTTGGTATTATAAAGCAAAGGAACTATCACTAGGCAGTACATTACAATGCAGTACTTCTTGGTATATTTTGAATTATTGCTATATGTCCATGTTAGCATTTTATTTAGCAAACAAATATAGTTACTTACGCTGAGAAATGTAAAAAAAAAAATAAAAAATAGGGGTGATAGGTCTCGTTTATGAGAATAAAATAAAAAATAAAGTGACAAATATGAGACTAAGTAGATAAAAATAACAAAAACTAGATGTTCTTTGGGTCATACTCATCATTTCTCTTCCTCAAAACATGGTGGGCTGAGTTGATCTAAAGAGCTTGATTTTGGTTGACCAGAGCACTTCCTCCCAAGCCTCATAAGGAGCAATCCCAACAATGACAGTACATAGCAGCCTTGGGTCCAGCAAAGCATGCTGTAATACCCACATATAGGTTGTGAAAGTCAGGCATATCAAACTCATTTCAGTTCATAGGCTGTTTGCATGATAACCCAGAAATCACATACCTTACAATTGTTGAAAGTGTGAAAAACGTGGTGGTGCTGGTACTGAAACTATTGATATGTATTGAACTGTGTGTTCACAAAACAGATGAGGAATATCCTGGGATGTCTTAAACAAGTGCCATTTCAACAAGATGTCTCCATTTTTCCCACGTTCAGTCACTCAGAACAGCGTCCTTGATTATACAGTCTATTTTTTTTACTTCGGTGTAGTGGCAGGCCACGGGTAATGCCTTTGTCAGTAAGAATGCTATAAAAGTGACAATGATTAAGATCTCTGGCTCAGACTAAATTAACGGTTTCGACAAATGCTCTCATGACACGATCCATTCTGAATGACTTGCGACTTTCGTGCAAATACTGTGATTGTCAGTGTATGCTCTTTCTCTGCAGTTATCACATTCAAAGTCATTCAGTGGGCGGGTCTTTGGCGGGTCAGTTCTGGCCTATAAGCTGTATAGTGGGACACCATTAGTGAAGATGCAGTGGTTCTATGTGCATGGACTGGTTGAAGGCAAACATTACACTGACTGATGTATTTTTAACATTTTAACATTAAACATTATGAAAACTAGTTTAGTACGTGAAACAGTTGAAGCAAAATTATAGTCTTTAGTCATTTTTATACTAATTGTTCAGATATATCCTGCAGATAGTCCTGCAAAGTCCATCTCAGGCCACCTGCTTGGAGATATTACACATCTATGGATCAATAAGGTTGGTGTATCACGTTAAAATGCAAAATGAAGTTTGTAATGTGGACTAAAACTTGGGTAGTGTGTCATACTGGCAGTGGTATCGCGAATTCCTTTCTTCTGTGTATCACAGACTACGTCCTTATCTGGTTGTTGCAGCTTCTCCTTAAAGTGATTTGGAAAAACATTTTCATGCTCCACGAATAATTTTCACTCTGATGCTGGTTAATAAAACTTTTACATTTACTGTTTTTACCTCCCAGCTGTTCACTGTGCCATAGGCTGAGCTTTATTTCTCTTCCTTTTACACAAGGTCATTCTTAAGAAAAGTTTACATCATGTACCCCATTTTCAAACTGTGGCTTTTATTTGAAAAGGCATCTCTTTTGTGCTCATTTCATTGTGTGACTCCAATTTTCTCTACATTTGATTAAATCTGCATTGTTTTACCGCTTGATCATCAGTGCGGCTCAAAAATTTCATGTGAAGTGTAGCAAAAGTCGGACAAGCTCCACAAAGTCTGAGTTCGGAAGACTTTAATGAAGTTTTCACAGTGAATGAAGAGGCAGCTGTGAGCAGGACAAACAGACCTAAGATGAGTCAAGTGGAGCTGAAGTAAAAACAATTGTGAATTTGAGGTGGAGATAACAGGATGAGCTGACACTCAAACGACCGCTGCCGCTGACTGGGAGAGTGAACAAATTTAATGAATAGAGGGAAGGAGTTTTTACTTGACAAGACTCCATTTTGTCAACACAACTGGGGTTTTTTTTTCTTTTGCAAATACAGAATGCCCCTAAGGAAGGTATCAGGCATTTTCTTTTTTATAGCAAATCTCACTTGAGGAAAGACAGCACGGTGAAATAAACGTAATACCTGCAGAAGCCCGGCAATACCAGGGATAAGATGTTGCAAGGGAAAATACGGCTTAAAAATATCTATGCAAAACTCAGATTTTGGAGGGAGTATTGTGGTGTTGTTCACAGAGTCAAGGACTAATTATTCCAGTACATTTCCAGAAAATCATCAGCTCAGCCATGAATTACAAGGTGTTCCGAGGCTGTATATTCTATAACAAAAATAAAAGTTGGAGAAAGTTTGTGTAATTAAGACCATAAACATTGCCTTCAATTTCCTGTAGATCCACAGCTATTCAAGACAAATATATACTTCGATTATTGGCTGAAGATAGGCAGTCGAAGGCCAACCCCTAACTCGAAACAGCTTCTACCTCTTCTTAAATGATGATAATTACAAATCAGTGGACAATATACATGTTTGGCAACTGTTAGACTGACTGTATTGTAAAAACAAATTACTGCATTAAAAGGAAAACTGGAACAAAAGCAATGATGTGCAGCGTGTAGTTATTTATATTTGTCTTCATATCAGGAAGAAAAGGAAGAAAACCCTGTAGAATAGTCCTTATAGGATACAGAATACAATATGATAATTAACATGCTGGGTCCACAAGAGTACACGTACACAGCTGTTGAGTCATTCAGCTGTAATTTTTGCACCTATAAAATGCAGCACATTGCACTGTTGGGTCTATTCCAGAAAATATATACAGTATAAGTGGATAAATGTATGTAATCTGTGTTGAGACACAGAAAATGTCCAAAAGCACATTTATAGTTAATTTATACTGAACAATAAAAATGAATTTCAGCAAAACATCATTATACCAAAACAACATCACAGCTCCTGAAACAACATGCAAGTGTTCACCTTGCTTACATCATTACTTTTTGCTGGGTGAAAACATTTTTTGAATCTATGTGCTTCAGCTTACTAGAACTGATGGAAACTGAAAAAATATATAAAGCAAGAATTTGGGTTGCATGTAAAGTCACCTCTAAACTAAATTTTAAGGTTTTCCTGCAAGCTGCTTATTTTACTTCCTCGTCTTACTGTTTTGTTTTTTTAATAAGACAAAAAATGTCCACATAACTGTGTTTGGATAGAAAAAGAGACAATCCTAAGAATTTGGCCATTTCAAATGGCAGACTGTGACTTACTATCCCATATGGGATATGAGCATTGGACAGCACAATTAAAGTCAGCAGTTGTATCAGTTGCGACTGCTTTAGTGTTTGATTGAAACTAGAGCTAAAAAAAAGTATTCCCAGCTAATGGAACGTCTTTGCATTCATCTAGGATGCAGATACAGAAAATAGAGTTTTTAAGAAGACAAACTGTTCTTGTAAGGTAAATGGCCTGCATTTGTATAGTGGTTTTTCTCAGTCCCTAAGCACCCCCAAGCACTTTACACTACATTCAGTCATTCACACACTGGCAATGGCAAGCTACATTGTAGCCACAGCTGCCCTGGGGTGCACTGGCAGAGGCGACACTGGCGCTCTGACCACCACCAGTAGGCAAACATGGGGTTAGTATCTTGCCCAAGGATATTTGGCATGCAGCCAGGAGGCAGCCTGGAATCGAACCCCGACCTTCTGATTGGTGGCTGACCTGCTCTGCCACCTGAGCTACAGCCACCCCATGTGGCTGTCACTTATAACTAAAACAAATGTCTCTTGCATTAAAAGAAATAATCAATGGTGCAGATAAAGTGAACCCAAACGCTTCAACTTGATAGCAGATGTGGAATTAGCAACAATAAGTCCTCCAAACTCTCAGAAGAAAATAAGTTACAGAAGCTGACAGCCACACTTACCTAAAGACGATTTAGCAGGCAACCAGTGTTTGGATAATGCAATTCCTGTGTCTTATGAAAAGGTTTAAAAATGACAACACATTTAGATCTGCAGGAGGTTAAGCAACAATAGCTACCCCTGCCACCACCTCCAGGTCTTCCAGAGGGATGCTGACACTGTCCAGTGCCAGCCTATATGCATAAACTCTCTGGATATACAGATCTTTGCTAGCATCTCCTGAAGGTTAGATATGTCAGGAAGCATCCTAGACAGATGTCCCAACCACATTAAGTCACCCTTTTTGATGAAGAGGACCAGTGACTCTGACCTCCTCCACCTCGCTACAGACGTTGCACTGATCTTTTCAGGCCAATGCTCCGTTCTCCTTACACTCATGACCAACCCTAGGTACTTGAGCTTCTCCATTATTATTTCTTTTCTAATGACCTTAAGTATTACTCATTCTCCTGAGCAGAATGTCTCAGTCCTCCGCTGCTTGCCTTGCTGTTTATTTTTCCCTCCCAGCAATCTTGTCTGTTTGTTTCTCATTCTCTCGGTTAAGTCTGATTGCACGGCTGATCGTCCATGCCTCGCACTTGTTTGCGTCCCGGCATCTTTGCCACTCTGTACAGCATGTCCTCATTACTAAAACATCAAGCGCGTTGCATTAATGCTCCCTGACAGCCCCGCCTTGCCTCCATTGATGTATGCTTAGCTTGACATTTCTCGAGGTTCCCCAACCAAACACTCTCACATATCCCCACTGGCCTTCTGCACCACAGGGTGGAATTGTTTGTTTTCGTCTCTTTGTCTTTTTGCCAGCATCTGTCCTCCTGTTCCTTTCATGTGGACGTCAACTGCAACCTTGTCCTTCCCCAGTACCCTTTATATCAAGATAGGATTTTTCCTACGCTGTCTTAAAGGAATCAGACTATTCAAATATTTCCTTGCATTTTTGTACATCTTTAAGAGGACTGGGGGTGATGTGAGAAAGTAAAGCCCATTCTGTGGAACACAGGATCTCTGTATTCCTTGAGCATCCTTATTCAATAACAAATCTGCAACTATCTGCTGCATTACTTCATTCATGAATATTCAAGAAAACTAGGCAACTCTTGCTGAAGACAGCAAGTCAGACAAGTCAGGGTGAATGGCAGCGGCTTTGAAAGTCTCAGGGAAACAATTTGAAAATTGTTGAAACTAAGACTAATGATTAAAGAAAGAAGTCTTTAATCATTATACACAACACACAATGAAAATTGTAATAATATAGATTATCATAATATAGACTTCTATTCAAAAGGGGAAAAACTGAGTGTTCCAAAAAAACACTTGGTTGTCATAATAATAGAATTTCAAACTTGATACTGATGGACAGCAAAATAAAAATGAAAATACCTAAAACTAAAAATACATAAATAAAAAAAATTAAATTATAGAGGGTTGATAAGGTAGACTGTTGGAAACAGAAATATTGGCAAACAATGTTAAGACAAACATTTTAGACACAAATAATTGTGATGTTAAATTCACACAGTTTGCTAACATTAGAGACGTAGACAACTGACAATATTTGCTTCCTTTAGTCGGTACTGATACAACCAAAACAGTAAGTGCTACTTTATTAGTTTGTCAACATTAAACGCCACCATATTTATCATTTTAACTGTTTAGTCATTTCCACCTGCTGTAGTTCAAGTCTCTTACGTGTCACACATTTCACAGGGTCAAGTTTTAAAGTTTCTGCTAGCCTCTTATTTCCTGTTTTGTTTTAAATGGAGAATTTAAAAAAGTTATGTGTTAAGTAAATAATTTATGCATTTACTCCTCTCAGATGATATGAGCAGCCTTAAGAATGAAAATGAAAAATAATAAAATGACATACCTAAATTTAGAGGGTAGGGAAATATTTGAATTCTCCCTTCATGCTTGATATCTGAAGTCCAGAAAACCGTCGTCATTTATCAGTCTATTTGACTGTAAGACCTTCTTGTACATTGCTGTACCGCTGTGATCCTCTGCTGTGCTGTTGCTATCTATGTCAGTGTGCATGTAGTTTACCTCTGCCAAACCCACCTGGATGCTAATTGCTTCAGTTACATCCTGCTGCCTTTAAAACAGCTGAGCCATGTAAGGCAACATGATGACATGATGAGCGAAGCCTTGGGCCAAAATGTCTGTCAAGCTCTACATTATTTACATAGAATTAGAATCATTAGCAAGATAGTAAAAAATGAATCTTAAATCTTAAATGAATATAAGTACAGCGACTAAGCCCTCAGTTTCTGACTCTGACACTTGCTAGACACCATAAAGATGGTGCAAAATTCCAAGATGTTGTTGAGATCTAATGACTGTGAAAGCCATTTGTGTGTAGTGAATTCATTGTCATGTTCAAGAAACCAGTTTGGAGCCCAAAGTGTGTCAAGAAAATGTCCCAGCCTGAACTGCAAACAAAGATGGATCCATGCTATTATGTTATCTACACCCAATTCTGATCCAACCTTCTGAATGTTGCAGAAAAGGAGACTCATCAGGCCAGACAGTTTTTTTCCAGTCTTTTATGATCCAACTTTGGAAAACCCATGTAAACTGCAGTCTAAATTTCCTTTTCTTAGCTGACAAGAGTGCCGCCCAGCGTGGTCTTCTGCCGCTCTAGCTCATCAAGGTTAATTCAGAGATGCTCTTCTGCATAACCTGGCTTTGCCAAGTGGTTTGTTGAGTTACTGTCAGCTTCCTATCACATTAAAATGACATTTTAACATTATACACATTATTTTGTGTTTTGATAACTGGTGCTCTCTGCATATTTTCAGTAAATCAGCATTTTGTGAAATATTCAGATCAACTCGTGTGATACCAACAGTCACTTGAATCACCTTTCTTCTCCATTGTGTTGCTTGATTTGAATTTCTGCAGGTCCTGCTCATGTCTACGTGCCTAAATCAGCTGACCTGTTGCCATATGATTGGCTGATCAGATATTTGCATTAATGAGCAGTTTAACATGTTTCACCTAACGAAGTGACCAGTTAGTGTAAAGTCTGCCAATACAAATGCAGCTGAACAAACTCATCGCACGTAAAAAAGGTTGTTTTTTTTTTTTGTTGGTTTTTTTTGTGGCCACAGAGAACAGTCAAGCTTTTTTTCTAAAATCTTAAAAGGCCTGCTTAGTACACTGAGGACACAATTGTTTCATTTTTTTCCCACAGAAACCAAATTGTGGTTTCTATGAATAGATTGTGATGCATTTTATCCTAGAAAGGGACTGTGTTTTTTAGCATCTCACATTCATAAATTCAAGTGACATTACATACAACTCTAATAGCAGGCACATTTGGGCCTAACATGTGCTACTTTTTTGGCACTTAAGTCTCAGATACAGCACTGGCAAATGTAGTGTGGGCCTGACATGGCCTACAAGTCATTAACAGGCCTTGATATGGATTATAATCAATGTAACGTAGTCCAGATGTTGTGCTGATGTCATGATGTACTCGACATCTGCCCCATAAAAGGTGAAGCTTTTGGAGTTGAGACAGCCAGACTTGGAAAGTCAAATGTGGCCCATTACTGAACTGCAGGTGTAGACTTACATTGCTATCAGCAACAACACTGGCTACTGCCTTTAGGAAATTTATCTTAGTCAATATGGCTGACATCAGCTGATGTTTGATCGATAAATCATTACGTAAATAATTTAGAAATACTGTTTTCAGAAAAACAACAAAATGGTGATTATGAAACAGGGTTTGGAGGATGTTTCAATGCTATTATTTTGTTTAGGTCCTGCCCTCTAGCGGACACAGTCACATGCATCTTGCAACTTTACAGTTCCAAAAGCAATGTGTGGCACATGGTCTCTATCACTCTGCTATGTCTATCTAATAGATATCCATACACAAACAGCTGTATACCTCCAGCATATGCATGCTGCCAGATCTCTGGACCCATTGTTGCACAGCTGGTAGGGAAATGTCATTGTTCACCGCAGCGCCTAGAGGAGGGATGTCATACACTATACCGATCTCTGTTTGTTTGGCTTATCCTGACAGGACCAATTCATCACTGTTGGGCATGTTGGCTTAGCCTTCAGCACGACCACAGCAAGCGCAGCAACTTTTCCACGCGATGAATGCTCATACGCTTAGTCCTATCTCCTCTGGCTCACTGCCACTTTCTTTTCATGTGCCCTTCATGCTTTTTATTCTTCTATCTTGCATTGTCTCATTGTTCTGGTTCTTCTCTGCTGGTCTTTTTGTAGGTGTGTTTCTGAGGCGTCTTTTTGTTCCCCTTTTCCTCTATTTTGCACAAATCCTCATTTATCCTCATTTAGCACAGAACTGCAGTGTTTACAGACGTTAGTAATCTCCAAGAATTACCCTTGTGACTGAGTGTCTTTTTACTAACAACTGTAACCTGGTTCATAAGAATGAGCCTGATTACAGTAATCTGAACAAATACTGGTGACATTCAAACATCAAGTACACAGGTAGAAAACAAACATGATAAATGGACAATCATGCATTTGTCAGGGTTTCCACCAGGCCTGGCCTAAGTTGACCTAAGCTGGAAAGATGTATAGGGGGGGTTTGTATATTCTATTTATTACACACACACACACGGTAGAACTTGCCAATGTATCTTTTCGACATTTGTGGTTTTGACAGATAAAAACAGCTTTAAAAACCACCGAAACAGCAATAAATGTAATTAAGACCATCCATGTGTGATTACTTAACACTGATATCAATCCTTATGTTCATTAATTACAGATAATGGCAGGCTAGATTTTTCTTTGGCATATGTGAATGATGGTGATCACGAGTCTGTGGTCTCTTGTATAAAGCCTGGTCTCTGTGTCTCTGCTTCTCCCTCCCTGTATTTCTGTCTGCGTGCAGAGAGGCACCCAGGCCGACACAGCTCCACTGTTCGCTCTGTAGCTCGCATTAACCTGCCGCCAGGGTTAACAACCTTTCTGCTGGAAACCCTGTATGTTTTATTATAAAACAGAAAGCACAGTGAAAAATAACCCACCCCCCTAACACTCTCTTTCTCTCTCTCTCTCTCTCTCTTTAGTGTTATTGATGACCCCACATTGCACTACCTATGAAAAACTGGTTTGCAAAAGGTACATATTGTACTATAACAGGGACCGGTTGTATTGTGAGTTTGAGTCATAGCAGCATTTAGGCGCCTGCATATCTGTTTGCAAATCCCCCGTGTCTGACAACGGGTTATTGTTCTAAGATATCAGCATGTTCAAAGAAAAAGCACTGAAAATATAGACTGAACTACCTGCAATCATCTTAAAGTTTCGCTTTCTCAATCAGAGCCACTCTCATGCCAAGCACACTGTACTTTAACAATAGACAAGTAAATCTGTCAAGTAAAGTGTGTGGCTTTAAAAGAGGGCTGTGATCAAACCTGTATGATGTCAGAGAGAGGAGACATGTCTATATCTCAGGCAAACAGCACCCACCTGATAGTCAAAGGTTCTGTTTACTAAGTGCAGCCAAACAGAGGACATTTTAAAAGCTAAAGAAATTAAAAAGGGGTTGTTTTATGTTTCAGATCAAGCAAGAAGGGAAGGGCATCCCCAATGTCCAGTATGAATAAATAGTGATTATTTTGAAAAGTAAATTGTGATATCAAGTCTCAAGTATTGCAACGATAGCTTTAGTGCAGTCACCCTATTATTTTTGTTCAAATACAAACATGCACAATACAAAAGGAATATTTTAATACTTTTTATAACTATAATCTGCAAATAAATAAATAAAAAAATCTACTTTGCAGCTGTCACCCCTGCAGCCCACGTCTGCTAAAAGTTTTACTGACCTAACCGACTCACAGTTTTCTAAATGCATCTAAGAATAATGATGCTGACCTCTTCATTGTAGGTCTATTTTGATGATGTAGCCTAGCAGACTTAACAAAATGCCACAATGAATTTCTCCAGTTATCAAAAATGCAGTTTTGATATATCACACTAATTACATTGTGTCATGTGAGTTTTCTCAATAATATAATACACGTAAAACAGTCTTGTATATAATGTACATATACACGTCACTTTGAAAGACCTTGCGAGAAGAAACCACGTTTGCACCATGTTTATACTCTCAGTGAAAATCTTCAAGGCTGTCCTCTTGCTAATTAGTTCTTTGATAATGAAGTCAACCAAACAATGTTAATGAGAAACATGTTGTACATTTGTGTAGAAAATCACAGTTCACAAATCAGCACTTAGTAGAGCACTATTCACTGTGTGTGTACAATATTGTGTTGTTTTGTATTACTGAGCCTGCAGACCAGATAGATTGTCTTGCTGTCAGTTTGCATTAAAGCCATACAGAAAATGTCAAACAAGAAAGAATAGCTTTACCATTTGTTCAGTATAGCTGCAAAGGAAAGCCACTGTGAAATTATTTGATACAAAACGATGGTTATGCAATAATGCTGGCAGTTACAATCACTTTACTGCAGCACTTCATTTAATGGTTTGATGCTTTTACAAGCAAAAAATGCCAAATGGTTGCTAGATGTGAGGATTTTACTGCTCTTCTTTCTAATGTGTGGCAAAACGTGAGAGCAATTTTGGAAGAATATTTGATAATACAAACAACAATTAGCATCATCCTCATTCAATCACATTTTTATATTTGAAATGTAATTGTAACAATTGTAATAATAATAGTTTTAATTTAGTTTTTGTTTTGTTTTTTGTTTTTTTGGTGGCAGGGGTTAAAACACAGAAGTATATGAAACATTGTAACCTGCAGAAATTTATGTTCATGATTACAAAATAAATTCAGTGATTTTATCATTAAAGTGAGTAGGTACATCATGGACAGCGGTTGGCAGTTCTAAGCGCAATCAGTGGAGTCCCCGATTTTAAGCCCTATGGGAGTGTCTGCAAGAGGGCCATGGACCCCCTATTGATCCTCTACATAATCACACGAGCCAAGGTGTGAAAATGGGTGTAGGTCACAATCAATTAAGGTTTCAAGTGGACCCATTGTGAAACCTAGCCCCAACCTATCATGTGATTATTTTTGGTCAAATGATCCAGAATGTGGGTGGGCGTTAAGGCCCACACAAATTATTAGGTAGAGGATCAATAGCGGGTGCATGATTCTCTTGTAGACACTCCCATAGGGTTTATAATCTGGGACTCTCGACGATTGAGTTTAGAACTGAAAAAGCTTCTCGGATGAGAGGTGAAACATCTTCAAGAAAACTTAAAGAAGTCCAGACACTTTTCTTTCCAAGCTCCTTAGACTACAATGACCTGGATGACTGAGAACCTTCACAGACATCATGTCTATATGTTAACTAAATGTTAGAATTGTGTCAATGTCCCACTATTTATGGACATAAATATATATATATATCTATATATCTATATATAGATATATAGATATATAGATATATAGATATATATATAGATATATAGATATATGTAGCCATCTGGTGTCAGACTGATTTGGTCTTTCATTTTACATGAATTGAGGCAAAAAATACACAAACTGGTGCCTAAAAGTTTAACAGAATAAAATAAATGAAACATGAGAGCACAATTTTCTTTTTGTGCCTCTCTTGCCTCAAATATTCAAGGGAAATTTAAGTTAATGATAGTCTCCCAGCAAGTGCAGCATTTTTCAAAGAAATGAATCTGCAAGTGATGACTACACTACCACAGCATGTGGTGCACAATAATAAGTATGAAAGTGATGCATAAATGTCAGTGCTTGAGTGGTTTCCTGTAACCACAAAAGTACACACTGAGCCAGTTTGATGACCTTCCTTTTTTTTCTACAATTTTTTCCACTTTATTATATATTAATAAAGATATAGTTTGAGGACCACTAGAATAGATTCTGGGTTTTTCTACAGTCAGCCCTAGTAAGATGTATAGTTACTGTAGGTGTGTCATTTCAGCGATTTTATCCGTCTTTCCAGGTTGTTTGGTAAAAAACTTACTCAAACAGCACTTTTATGCAAGTGCCTTAAAAACTTATTCATCCATCCACACAAAAAATAAATAAATAAATAAATAAATTATTTTCTTCTTTTTTGTACCCGGGGACCCTCACTCTGGCACTGTTTAAGTGTTTTTGACTAAGCTAGTACTACTTGTATAACTTCTTTTAAGACACACAATGTTCTCCTTTTGGGAAAAGAAGTTATCAGAAGTTTAGATAAACTGATATTTTATATTGTATGCTGCACTGTATTTGGCAGATATGTGACAGTGCCAACGCCGCTCACAATTCTCAACACGAAAACATAAAAACAATAAAAGCAGCAAGTAAGAAAAAAGAAACATAAAAGCAAGAAGGGTAACATCAAAGCAAAAGATAAAAGAAGAAGAGATGTGAACAATTAATTAGAAATCATTACCTGAATGTTTTTCTATATCACTGGGACTTCAAAAATGATTACACAGATTTAGCAGCAGGAGATGCTTAGGCAGTTTGATTTAAAGTCTAGAGGCCGTGCTGGCACAGAACCAGTCACTCCTCATTTCTAATCTAAACTTGGTGTCATCACCACATAGTGAAATAAATCCAAAGCTAAAACATCCCAGGCACTAGGACGATGTATATGATTAAACTTACCTAAAATTACCTGCAGTCTTCAATACTGATCAGTTACTGTAACCACGTCAGTGCTTATATTTTCTTACTTGATGAATCAGACGCTATAAATTAGACCTTTCTTTAAGAAGCTGCTTAAGAAGGACCAAAAAGCTCTCCAGAGAGTGATCCGTACAGCAGAACACTGCTGCAGGATTGCTCTCCCCCCGCTTCAGGACACCTACACCAGGAGATGCCGGACTAGAGCAGCGCAGATACTGAAGGACCCGTCCCATCCTGGCAACAAACTGTTCCAACTTCTGCAATCTGGTAGAAGGTTCCGCATCTTCCGGGCAAGGACAGAGAGACTCAAGAGGAGCTTCTATCCCCAAGCCATCCGTGCCCTAAACACACACACCCGCCCTCTCACATCATCTATAATTGACTGAGACAGGACTCTCTTCCAGACACTAAACCAAGGCACAATGTACATTCCAAATTCCTTTAACTTTAAATATGTTTATATTGTCTATCCTGTAAAATAGTCAGATGTCTATTCATATTAATGTACAGAATTCACCTGCTTGCTGCTACTACTGCACATTCACCCAGTGTATATACTATATGTCTGTATATATATATATAATGTTCTTCCTCTACCCCCCCCCCCCTATTTTTGCACATGTTGAGGAGCGTGTCAGGCTACATTTCACTGTGTGTTATACTTGTATAACTATGCATGTGACAAATAAAGAACCTTGAACCTTGAACCTAAGAACACTCTGGAAACAGGTCCAATACTACTAGGCTGACAAGATCAAACATTTCACTTGAAAATTAAAAAAAAAAGAAAATTAAATCGCAATCAGCAAGAAATACGACATCAAGTTGTCTCTGTTATTATCAGGATGTCCTAAGAACTCCCTGAAAAGCCTTCAGTTAACTCAAAATTGCTGCAGCAAGAGTCCTGACAGGGACCTGAAAGAGAGCATATTTCTCCTACATTGGCTTCTCTTCATTGGCGCCTTGTCAAATCCAGAACTGAATTCAAATTCCTGCTCACATTCAAGGGTCTTGAATAATAAGGCCCTATCTTATCTTAATGACCTCATAGTAGCATATCACCCCATTAGAACAGAGTATAACTAGAGTATTTAGAAGCAGAATGGGTGACAGAGCCTTCAGCTTTTAGGCTCATCTTTTGTGGAACCAGTTTCTAATTTGGATTTGGGAGATAGATACTACCTCTACTTTAGATATTAGGCCTAAAACTTTCCTTTTTTTACAGCACATTGTTAGGGTTGGATGAGGTGACCCTGAATTCTCCCTTAGTTATGCTGCAATAGGTTTAGGCTGCTGGGAGATTCCCATGATGCACTGAGTGTTTCGTCTTCAGTCACCTTTTTCATTTAGTGTGTTTATACACCTCTCTGCTCTCTTCATCCACTCACCCCCAGACAGTCGTAGCAGATGGCTACCCCTCCCTGAGAGAGGTCACCAAAGCTCTTGCTCACAGGGGGTCATATGATTGTTGGGATTTTCTCTGTTTTCTTTATATTATTGTCGGGTCTTTACCTTACAATATACAGCACCTTGAGGCAACTGATATTGTGATTTGGCACTATCTAAATAAAACTGAATTTAATTTAATTAACAACACCACATTTTGCCAACCTAGCTGTAAGAATGGGTCGATCACCAGTGTGACTAAACCCTTTATCCATGTTCCCACATGGTATACAACCTTATATGTTGTGAAATGCTGTCAGTGTAGAGCTCACAGACATTAAGGCAGGTAGCATGGGTTTATAGAATAAAGTTAAGAGAGGATAATATTTGAATTGGCTTTGTTTTACCTCACGTTTGGATCAGCCTGTGAAATCAGCTCAAGGGATTTCCGTGTTTCCTTTTTCTATAATACTAATTTATTTAATTACTAAGATAATATGAAGCTCCAACAGTGAGTGTATGTAAAATATGGATGCAGCTACCTTCACATTTGTGAACTGTTTTTGACTACTGATGTCTTTAAATACTGGGTATTCATTTATTTATTTATCTAATGATAGATGAGAGCTGGATCTGACTACAAAACCAGACATGTGCAGACAGTGACTTCTCAAAATGCATCACTTTCTGCTCTGTTTTTTTTTTATCATCAAAGCTGTAACTTATAAATTCAGTATCAATGAAGAAGTAGGGTTATTTTCTCATAGATTTCAACAGAGTCAGACTTTTCCTAAGCCAAAGGGGTCGCCCGCTGCTGGCCACTGGACTGAAGCAGTTTTGAGGCACTTCTGCATCGGTTTAACTTTTCAAACTTTCATCTTTTATTCTATATACAGTCTGTAGGCTCTAAAAAAATTATTAGTCACATGTTAGGTTCATTGCATGTTTTTCTGTTTTGTGCATTTGATTCATTCATGTCCTCTGTCTCTTCATCTCAGCTGCTCGCATGGCTATCCTTAAAATGCAGCTGGGCAAGAGGTCCTGCAGCATGTCACAGCCTGCCAAGGTTCATGTCTGCAGTATAAATGCCAGTTTTACTCCCTGTCTTGTTCTCAACCCTTCTGGCTTCATCATACGTAGAAAAAGGCCTTGATCGGTTCACTTTATTCATCTTTATTCAAACGACTTTTTTCTTCTTTTATTTTACAGCAGGTAGATGGCAAATGGCAAAAATATATTTTTTGTCCAATTTCTGTTATGGCAAAGTGCAGTGTGAGACTTTGTTACAGACAATTTTACATTACCTGAATAAAATTAATTTAGAAGAAAATAAGTGTCAGCAGTCAGGGCTGGTACATGAGCTGTTGCCACAGTAGATGAAACCTTTATTATTCAGCTGGAAGATTTTTTGACTCCTTTGGTGACTTTTATGAAGCAGGAGCCCAAAGGTAGTCAAATTCATTATGTTTCCTGCTTTATCTCAATGGGTATGAATCATATCACAGCTATGTTGAGATAAGTTACTTTAGTTAAGTCAGTCAAAGCAAATTAAATGTGACAACTGTATAGTGTCTCAAACCATTGGCCAAAAACACTTCAACACCGTAGGATAAAATCATTTAAATGTGTTTTCTCATGTTTAAGATCTGCTTTGATGGTGTCCGTCTATGTTATTTCACTCAACTCTACTGTATGTCGGACCTTAGGGCATGGTCATTGTCTTCAATAAGCAATATAAAGGCAGAGAACTGAATCATTCAATGGAGCAAAAAACTAAAGTTGAAGCTAGTCTCAAATTGGAGCCCTTTAGCAGCTCACAGGGTTTTTCCATCACAGGAAAGTGATGGAGAACCCTGTTAACGCCATTTAGTCGAAGAATGTGTTTTGGGGTTGTTGTTTTTTTTCTATGGAGGACAGTCTGGCAGAACGCCTACAGGTTGACACTCCAGACTGGATTCATACTTTTGCAACTCAGTGTGGGAGGACCATCTTTAGGGGAAGCCAAAAAGTTTTAAAGGAAAAAACTTACATGTTTTAACATGCAGCACCAGACTAGGGGACAAAAAGAGGAACAGAGAAGCTTGGGATTGCCGTATTTTTAATCAGAACCTCTAAAGTTTTCCCGCTTTGAGGTCAGAATTAGAACTCTAAATTTAATCTGACAATAAATGCACCAACTAGATTCATAGCTGAAAGTACAAACATCATATGTCATTGTTGAGTGATGCTTTTTTTCCAGTATAGCCCAAGCCTTTAGTCATGCCTCCTCCTCCTTCTCACCTCTCACATCCGTTTTCAGTCATCCATCCCTCCTGTCTTTTACACAGTCCACAGCATCATCAATTTGCTTGTTTTCTGCAGTCGACACAGCAGGTCAATCTGACAAGGACAAACAAGACACTGAATTCTGTGGCAGCTTGACAGCGTGTGTGCATACCGCATGTATGCTGATGCATACACGCTCAAAGCCAAGTCTTCAGTCAGTTTACTTCCTCTCTTTTTCCCTTTTGATGATCTCTACATAGACAAGGTTACATGTTACAATACGTTTCTTGTTTTCAAAGTCCAGTAATACATTTCGTTATCATCATGTTCATCATCCTCATCAATAGACTGCATATAATTTTTCATCAGCCAATCAGGTGTTTCTAATCATGAAGAGTAAGTCCAATAACCCTGTGGTGGCAGGCAGAGCGTTCTTATCCCAGGGTTGTAAATACTGCTGTTTCGTCTGAAGTTGCAGAGATACAGTATGCTTAAGGTGCCTTTTAAGTGTTGGTGCTTTGATGCACAGGTTGGTGCAATACTGAACGCTGACAGGAAAATGATCTTGTGTGAAAGAGCGACAAGGTCTGTATAAAAAGGTGGGATGGGTGGTGGCTGATTTGTTGTCTTGCACTTTGTCATCTCACCTTTGCTGTTTGGTTAGGATCAAGAAAAGGTTATGGTTTGGGCTGAAATATGTAATTTCCTAAAACAATATCCTGTGGGTCTAGAGCGAGCATCCATCTACATGCCACACGCCGGGTGTGTCTCACCACTGCAATAGCTGTTGTATCACAGCACCAACACAAAAGGATAACCTCTGTGCACCTTCTAGCCTTGATACATTTGCAGTATCAAGGCTGTTGGTATGTGGTTTTCCATGTGGTTTTAGCTTGTTTTGCCTATTTAGACTAAAAAAGCTTTGAAATGAGCCATTAAGTACGATAACTATAAAAGAAATGATAAAAAGCAAAGACAAAATAACCCCACTGCAAACCAACTCATCACTATCTGATTCTAAAATGTAGCTGCTAAATTACCTGAAGAAATTATCTCAGCAGGCTACTACCCTGATATTTTCATTCCTCAACAAATGTTCAGCCAAGTGACATAAAAGCCCATTGTTCATTGCTTTGTAAAATTTCAGTTTCACTAAATCAGCAATTCTGATTAAAAGGGCAAAAGATGTTTGTTTAATCTGCAAAGGAAAAAATGCATAATTTAGAACACGAAGCTTCAACAGTGGTTCCTCCTGTTTAAGCCTTTCACAATTAATTCCACAGATGAATCTCTGACAAATGAACCCCATCTCCAGCTTTCCTGGATTGTCAAAATATCTCATCTGTTTTTGCATACGCTCTCCCCCTGTGTGACATTTTCTAGCTTCCAGAATAGTCCAAATCATGTTAGATACTGCAGGTGTCTTCCTTGTTCTGTTTAATGACTGCAGGAGCTTTTCCTGAAATCACAGCAGTAGACCGATACTATCGCCAAAAGCTACATGAAGCTCCGTCTTTGTCAAAGTCCTATCCATCTGGTTGCAGGTGTAAAACAAGAGAACACAGAGAGGGAATGTAAACACTGTCAAACTATCACATCCACTACAATGCTGGAGTGCTGAACAATCAAGCCCATGCTGCTCTGATGCAAAAACATAAAAAAAATAAAAAAAAGCATCAGCCATTTGGCTTAAGGAAGACAATAGTTCAAATTAAAATCTACTTTCAGCCATCTAGTTCTATTATTTATGTCAAGGACAGAGTGGATAAAGTACAGTTTGCTCAAAATATGCATAATGTGACTCATAAAAAAGGATTTGCAATTTTAATAACATCTAAAAGGTACTTGCACAACTCAAACCATGCTAAAAAGCCATTCACACACACTGAATCGGAAATCAATAGAGGTGTGCAACAGGCCTTTCTGTGACAGAGAGGAAATTATGAAGTGAGGTGAAAGGATGATGAATGGAGGGTGCTGAAATGGGTCCCAGGTGTACAGCTGTATGGCAGGTAAGGACAAACGCAGACAGAATGATCTGTGATGATGGGAAACAGATGACGGAGCACTGGAAGGAGAGAAATGACAAGCTGAAAGAAAGAAGGAGGGAGAGATCTGATCACTGCAGGCATTGTTGCCAATGCAGGGCATATTCTTATGTAGGATTCGGTGTCATCAGCCGAGGCCATTGGGGGCAATGGCAACAGAGAAATGCATGCCGGTGAAATAAATTGAGGCCCTATAGGATTCTGTTTTTCGCCCCCAATAGAAAGTCGTCTCCACAAGAGACAGCAAAGTCAAAATATCAAGCCTTCAAATATAATCCTGTCTCCTCAACAGCTACTTTGAATAGGTAGAAACCGTGTTTCTACTAAGAGTGTCCTGTGAATGGTAAATACGAGGTACTTTCTTTTAATTTATTATATTAGATGTTTTTTGGAGGGTTTTTTTGGAGGTTTGGGTGATAGACCAAACTTCCAAACTGTGGCTACCCACCCCGCACAAAAACAGTCATTGTAGAAGGAGCCAGTGCACAACTGACACTGGATGAAACCATAATGAAATGTGGGTAAATTCTCAGGCACTGCGACCAGCCCATTATTATGTAGGACACACAATTGAAAATTTTTGTTTCTCACTGTCACCCACCTTTTCTTCAACTCTGACAACATGTACTGTACACCTTACAAAAAATATGCAATGCAATCTAAAACCAACAGCTGTGCAAATGTTAACTCTGTAAATTGAAGGAAAGAATACAAGAAGCTGGAAACCAAAATATTCTTTCTACGTGATTGATGGCAAGCAGACATCTGTGTATTTATGTCTGCTATGTGCCCTGTGTGTCAGTGAGAGATATTGTGTCTATTGTTGCTATTTTGGTAACACAGTCCAAACACGCAACAAACCGATTATTCAACTGACAAATGAATATCTGGATGAAATGTTCTTTTCCTTTTAAGCAGGGAAAGCCGAGCGCAGAATAGATTGGAGTGTGAAATCCCAGAATTGAAATTTAATAGGAAAAACTCTACTTGCTTGGACAGCAGAGGAGTACTAAAAGTTGTGTTTACCCACCGTGTAAAAGTTTAATAGCAAAAATATATTTGTGGAAAGTAACAATAGCAAAGACGCCATAAGAAAACACACTGAACCATAAGAGAAGAGGAAAAGGAGCACAATGAACATCCACTAGCACACATGCATGAATGAACAGATACAGTACATACTGCTTATATGTATGAGAAAGACTGATGTAAAGAGACCTATAGGCAGGCAAGATCTCAGAGAGAGCGAGAGGTGGCAGTTAGGGATAGATAGGGGTGTATATCCCAAAAGACGGGCTTATCCTGTGAGGTAAAACAGTGCGGGCTGGTCATCCAGAAAATAGAAAGTGAAAGGTGTTTTTGAGAGAGGCACTGGATAAAAGGTGATCCTCTCTCACTCTCAATCCCCCACTGGTCGCCCAAGCCAAAATAAAAGCTGTCTGAGTGCTGAGACAGGAGCAGGGACTGCTGGAAAAATTGAAATTGAAAGAAAGGGAGGCTCAGTGCTAAAATGTACTGTTGACATCTACTGTATGTGGAAGACAGGGGGGGAAAGGAATGATGCTTCTCAGCTATTGTGCAGTAAGATTGGAACTGTGCTTCTGGCTCAGTTTTAATTTTGAGTTATCATAATGCTTCTAGAAAGGATTATTAGCTTTTCTGAACATCAGTGATCAGAAAGAGGCGAGAGAAGCCACTGACATCAAGACAAGGAAGTTCCTGACCGTGCATGGAGGGTTTCACCCCAAATCCAGCATCCTGAGACTGTACGCTAAAGGAAAGGAGGCCAAGGACTAGTGAGTGTCAGAACCACTGTCCAGGAACATGAGAATACACTTAGGCACCAGAAACTCAAGAAAGAAGAGGAGGTAGAGAAGAAATCATCATGGATGGACAGGCATGATACATACCACCAGCAGAGAGAGGTCCATAGAGATCTATAGAGGCTGGGGTCTACCACACCAGGCATCACTCTATAAGATAAGATAAGATAAAATAAGACTTTATTGATCCCACAACGGGGAAATTTTTGCATCACCTCAGCTCAGGTACAGATATCAGAAGGAAATACAAAAATACAAATAAGTACAATCAATGAAAAAAAGTAAGATAATACACTATATACAATGGTAGCATACACAGTATGTGATTATGGATATGGTTGGAAATATGGAAAACATAAACTATATAGCTTGACATAACTATTGTACCACTACTATTCCTGTTTATAGACATGTACACACACACATATACACACTAAATATACATACGTATACATATACATACATATATACCTGCACATGTCCTTACACATGGAAGGTCCATTATGCATGAAGTGGTGACCGTGGATGGTCACAGTGCCCAGTGACTAATGACATCGTGATTGAGGAGTTATAGAGTCTAACTGCTGTTGGGATGAATGATCTGCGAAAGCGCTCCTTCCTGCAGCGAGGGTGTTTCAGTCTCTGACTAAAGGAGCTGCTCAGGTGGTTCTTTGTGTCCGGGGATGGGCGCCCAGGTACACACCGGCTCACTCCTTGGTGGCCTGGGGCTCGCTCGGGGCACTTTGGGGGTGGGGTGCCCCCGGCCTCTCGGCCTGGGGCTCGGTCACTCTGGCGCAGCTGGCCGCCGGCGGAGCTCACGGGCACGTCACTGCAACCCCCCCTGGCTTCTGCTCTGCGGCTGCTGAGTGACCCCTCATCTGGGACTCTCCTCAGCTCCTTCTGGGACAGTGGCGCGGCTGCCCCTCTGCTGGTCTTCCTTGGTCTCTTGTGCTCTGGGGGCCTCTGGATATCTGGAGTTTTGATCTCCTCCATACCTGCTTCATGCCCTGGTGGGCGGGGCTGTGGCCCCCCCACACCCTCTAGCAGATTATTACATGAAGGAACCTTTTAAAAACAAGCGCGTCCATGCTCACAGGTGTACACACGGGTGCTCACACACACAAACTACACCCTCTTTGGCTCCTACCTCAAAGCACACTGTGCGCTGTCGATCTTACGTGCTGCACAATAATGTTTAATATTTAGTATTTACTGTTATATTCCCATATATCATCGTGATGTTGTTTATTGTATTGCTCTAGTTTTCTTCCGCTTGTTTTCTTTTTTTTCAACAGGTGATCCAGGTGATTGACATATGTATTTTTCGTCTGCTTATTTTGTTGTTGTTTGTCCTTTATCTCCGTCCCTCTTCCCCGCTGTTTTTCTTTCCCTTTCTTTTCCCCAGTCAAGTCTGTCCCGTATTAATAAAATAAACAATAAAAGGTGAATCAAATAGACCATTATGGCAAGGCTGGGATGGTCAATTTGGTAAAGTAAATCCGTTGGGCATCTTTCTTTGCCTTTAGACAATAATTCTGATGGCAAAAGAACCACACGGAAAAAAAATAAAATAAAATTTAAAAAATAAAAAAATAAAGGAGCTGCTCAGCCCACTCACATGAGTATGTGAGTGGGCTGAGCAGCTCCTTTACACACCCTGCACATCCTATGTGAATAAAGATGCCCCTCAGACAATCCAGCAGGGTGAAAGACACTAGCAGGCAGGGCATACATGGAACGCCATAACCAAGTGCCAACATAGTACACGGGAACATCTATGCCGAGTATGTCCTGGAAGTCCCGAGGTCAAAATGGGGCACGTCCCCTACGGTGGTTGAGAATGACTGAGCTAAGATCTTGTGCAAGTTCCAGATACAGACAAACTGGTGACGCTAACCAACCGGACATGGTAGTGGTGGACAAGCAGAGGAAGACAGCCATAGTGATAGATGTAGCTCTACCGAGTGATAGCATCAGGAACATCAGCAACATCAGGAAGAGGGAACGAAAAGCTGGAGAAGTACCAAGGGCTGAGAAAAGAACTCTACATCTCCTCCATAACTTGAGAAGATGTGGACGGTGAAGGTAACAGTGATCCCAGTGGTAATCGGTGCAGTGAGCCCCAAGCTAGGCGAGTGGCTCCAGCAGATTCCAGGAACAACATCCCAGGACACGAGCTTGAAGGAGACGTACACTACCAGTCAAAAGATACACACCCACTCATTTAATGGTTTTTCTTTATTTTTACTAATTTACTACTCATTTTTATTCAAACACAGGTTGAAAACTTGAGGATAATCTTTAATTTGATATTTGACAAATCAGTTCTGTGGTCCACAGCACGTTCTCCCAGCTCACAGACTACTTTTCTTCTTCTTCTTTTTAATAAAAACCATCAGATCTGGGAAGTGTTATAAATTTAAAAATTCTATGAAATTACATTTCGTAGACTACTGTAATGCACTGTATACTATTGCTCATTTACAACAAGGCCAAAATGCTGCAGCCAGATAACTGACTGTGATAAAACAAAACAAAAAAGAAAGAAAGATCACATCACTCCACTGTTGGCAGCCTTGCATTGGCTCCCTGTGCATTACAGAATTCAGTATAAAGTGTATTGTCTGTGTTCAAAGCCTCTGAACACAGACACCAACACCCTAATGTCTTTAAATCTAAGATAAATGCATGTGTTCAAGCAATAACGCACATTATATATCATGTTAGCTTATCCCTAACAGATATAACAGTCCAAACTTCACCTCACCAGCTGAATTATAGACAACCCATTTTGACTGTCTCTCTCCAATTTCATCTCCAGACTTGTTCAGTCTTCTGATTTTGCTTTTTCTCATCGCAAAGTCTGGCTAACATTGAAGAGAGCTGTTGCACCACCATGTCAGTGATGGCGATGATGTGGTAGTCTGTATTCTTCTTCACTTCCCATTTTCCCGTACTATCAAAATCACTTCATTCAAATCTGTCCACATTCTCTGAGCCACTCGGGCCCTAAATCCTGTTCTTTAAATTCATTATAATCTGTCGCTCTTCCTTTTAGGTCATCTATCGTGAAACCCTCCTCCTCTGCACCTCCAAGTATGTGGGTTGTCCACATCGTCTCACCCAAAGTTTCCATCAACCATCTGCTTAACCTCCACAAGCAGTCAGACTCCAGTGGATCAGGCTACTCCCTCCTACATTTATTACCGATTCTGCTCTGATGTCACATCTCTTTGTCGAACCAACAAAAATACATATTTTTTTTCCTTCCAAATGATCTGCCCTTGTTGAAATAATATCCTGTGATGTGTGTAGTGGTGTTATTTTCAAGCCTTGTAGCGTGTGCTTGTTTGAGTGAAGGAATGCTGGGAAGTTTCTCCACGTGTGTTTGATGTTACCCAATTTCAAAATGAGTTAAGATTTTAAGGAAGCTGCAGTCTCAGCCTGGCATATAACGGATGTCTCCTCTCTGCTTCTTCACCACATTGTTCCTGTCCTTGCAGCAAGTGGTTTACATGTAAAAAGCAAAAAAAAAAGCTTATATAGAACACTTATTATGTTGTACTGCATAATACATACAACAGGTTTCCATTGAGCCTGTATATTTTCAGCCAAAACACCCTTTGACCAGATGTTTTCATATTAGTACACTCATGCTGTGACATATCTGAAACACAGCACATGGTGCTGGATGGACAATCATGACACTATCAATTCTGCTTCCCAGCTAACAATTACCTTTTCTATTCACCAGAATCAAAACCCATTTGCTTGTTCAGAGAGAGATTCAGACTGGGGACAAAAAGATTGGATGGCAACAATGGGCAGAGAAACAAATGATGTAAGCTGGGGATTATAATTTAAATAATTGTGCCTCTCGTGACCTCAGCTGCCGTTTCTCATTGCTCACTCGTCGATCTGGATCGCTCAGCAAACAATAAATAAACATCAAAGTGCTCCTCTCAGGACAGTCCTCTCGTTCGCTCTCCTCTGAAATTCCTAACTCTTCCCGCTTTGCTCACCATTATGACTGCTTCACAGTAAATCAGTGAAGCGAAGTGACTTTCCAATTCAAATCGTTTCTAAAGCAACACGTTCAATTTTATGATTAAATAAGCCGGAAATATCCTCCCAGTGGGGGTTTCTGCAGAAACTAGATTTTTACAGAGCAAAGGTTTCTTATAAAGGAATAAAAAGGCCGCTGTTTGTCATCTGTCATTAGGACAGACAGAGTTTGTCTTCTCCTGGTGTGACATGCCGTTATGTTAGGCAAAGCTGCGATCAGTGCTGTACATGTAAATACTGTCACACTGCAGAAATGGAGAAGATGTTTCTTCAAAGCGGAGCAGCATTGCCTACGTCTAATGAATTATTTAAAGCAACAAGGCAAACATGATGCATGCAGCACTCAAATATAGGTAGGCTGAGCGCATGCACACCGACACATACACAGAGTAACATCTGAGTGCAGCCAGCCAAAAATCAGCAGGTGCATCATACATGTATTTAATCTGTGAAACACGAGATGCGCACCTTCAGAGAAAAGTGCTGCTGGCAATATAGCATTCCCGACATGTGTAGGGAGTTTAATTGCCCCTGAAATGGCTCATTTGACATCATAATTGTACTGTTTCCATAAAATCCTCAAGTTAAATAAAGACATTTCACAGTGTGAGGTAACTACTGGTGGTGCTTATTGAGCTTTCAAGGGAAAACTCCTTATTTTTTTGATTGAATTGCCTATTGACAGTCGTTTGACTAAGGACCGTAAGTTAGCGCTCTTATTTTAAGAATGTGGCAGATTTAATTATCTCTGATTTACGATCACAACATTTTCAATTTCAGCCTTAAAACGTCACCATGACGGTTGGCTGCAAAACCGAACAGTGCTCAGTGTGAGCCAAGCGATTACAGACATTTTTATAAGTCTGTGCAGTCTTATCCTGGAAGTTTTAAAATAAATACAAATGACGCTCTCAGTGTTGTAGCAGTGCATCAGGTCTTGTCTGGTGTATGGTAGCAAAAATAATTTCACAAAGTACAAAAGAAAAATGTTAAATCGACTGGTTCTTCTACGGTGCTTTTCTACTCTGCTTAAGCTCTTTACGCTACAAGCCTCATTCAAACACTAAGCATGCGCTTTTATGTATTCGACATTCATGCAACGATATTGCATCCAGAGTGTTACATGCAGACTGGAACAGCCAGAGATTGAACCACCAACCTTCAAACTGGTAGATGACCTGCTCTACCTCATGAGCCAGAGCAACACTCAAAATAATAAGGAGTGAGAGCAATGAACTCAAGTGCAAATATTGTGTGTGCAGCAAACACTCAACGTACAGTCATTTATCTGGAAGACTTGTCGTTTTACTTTTTTCATACTTGACCAGCCACCATGCAGAGCTCTCAGTGAGCATTAACACCAAGCTTAGCCCTGACAGAAATGAAGAAAAGCAGCGCTACTTTCTGCAGTTTTAAAGCTTTTATAGATCGGCTCTCAAAAGCAAAGCGTGTCCTGACATTACTAACCACAAGGAACAAATAACTTTTTATGAGTCCAAGCCCAATAAGTCTCAGCTAGGTCGTAACTACTATCTTACAAAAAATAATGACTTAATCTCATTTTAAAATTATGATTAAAACTGACCACAAGTACAGAGGCAACCAAACCACTATTCATTCGTTCAGTAATACTTACTTCACTGCCTGCAATATATCCCCTGTTCTTGAAAAACGCCCTTTGAGAGAGACGTAAAGATCTTATAATCCTCTGGTCACGTTGCCTGAATTCGTAGCTATTTAAAGCAAGCATGCACACATGCATCTGTAAAGTGGGCTGTACACTCACTCAACCCTCAAATAGTCCCAGGAAGAAGCAGATACTTAACTGTGGATTATTTACTTTTTGATATCTAATCAACAGTAATAGCTGTGCTATGAACTAAACCATCTGGTGCTGAGGGCGCTTACTAATGAAGTTTTTTCACGATGGAAAATCGGGACAGCACAGTGATGAGTGAAGAGACTGAGAAATGACTTCCCTTATGTTGAGATGCTTTATAATGATCCGAGATGATTTAAGCTAATCTGGCAACACATCCCAGCGGCAAAACGGGTCACGACAGTGACAGCAGAATATCACAAACATTCAAACATAGATGACACTGGACTACTGAAGAGACACTGGTTTGATTTGCTGCATTTGCCCATCTCCAAAATACAGCAGTCTGAAATTTATGACACAGGTACAGTTCCCAAGAAAGATATGATCGAAGGGTAGTCCTTAATGCAATTTAAGGCACCACCAATTTCTGTTAAATAGGCAATGAATCAAGTGACTTCATGTAATGATGTGATAAAGGATGAACTGAGAGACATGCAGCATTCACCTCAGAGAGTTGTTTTATTGGCAAGATGCTCACAGGACCCAGATTGCCCAACAGCAAACATCAATAAAACACATCAAGAAAATTAACAATTAAATGTCACTTTTAAGCCTAAGTTATTTCTAAAAGTTTAAATTATTGTGGGATTGAACTCAACCAGATATTCTTTTAAAATCTGACCTCAAGCATTTAAACATAGCAGTTTATGGGGATTGCCTCACTTTTGATGCCAGCCTCCAGTCGCCAGTTTTTGATGCTTCCAGTTTGGCTTTATTATTCAGTCCTGAAGGTGTTCAAGTCTCAGAATTAATATTAATAATGTGTCCGCATGCAACTGTTTGCATTCAAGTTGGCCAATTTTATCCAAAAATCCGTCATTTCCTCTCCCTTCTTTATGCAAATCTTGGAATGAAATGACCCAGGACGTTGCTGTAAGAAATGAATGCTCCACAGACATTTTGTTTTTGGCTTATGTTTCTTTCTGATCACACCAAAGCAGCTTAAACCTTACAGGCACAGCAGAACCTTCTTTGGACAGATTGAACTGCTCCTTATGTGGCCATCAACACGCACATTCTGCATGAAGATAAAGCATTTTTCCCGTGCTTCCTGTACGCTTCAAGCAGTGATTTCTCAGCGTGCACCGAAAAGCTCACACCATCATATAAAATTAATAGAGATGGAACTGGTCACTCGCTAAGTTTTGTTGGTGTGGTTTCACTTAAAATTGGGGCAGCCACGGTTGGTTGGCAGTGCTCTGACTGATTCACTTTGGAGACACTGTAATTTGTGAAACCTCAACTACAATCTCCAGTGCTAGGCCATGCATCATATTTTGAGTACTTTAAATAGCTATGAGAGTAAGGTAATGGCCTCCGGCTGTTCAACCTGTGTAAAACCACCTATGAATCGTAACCAGAGCCACAAGGACGATGAGTGCATTTAAGGGCACAAATGAACAAGTTAAATTCATCATCTAGTGGAACATAACTATCTCCCATTGCCAGGTAAAATATTCATGTATCCTCATCTGACATTTTCTTCACACAGACTCATACCAGCATTGAACTGATATGAAAAAACCTGAGCCTTTTAATATGTAGCGCACGTGGATGCACTTTAAACAAAGTAAGAAGCCCTGATGCAAAGGTTTCAGTTTATTTGTCTATGTGTTATTGACATAACGCTAATTAATAAGGAAATTTGCTCAGACATAATGAAGAAACGGTTTAGTCTCAAGTATAAGCTCCTTTGCTACACAACAGATTTATACTTCAAATAATGGTTTATTTATGACATGAAACTAACAGATCAATTCTGAGCCGTAAATACCAACAGAATCTAGAACGCCTTTGCAATGATTATCCACAACAGAAAATCCACTGCTGATTATCTTCTTACAGTGATATATTCTGATGGGAAACCTTTGATCGATTGGCATTTGCCAGAGAACACTGGAACTGGGAGCACTGTGTCCTTCACAGATTAGAACAGGTTCACACTGAGCACAAGGGAAATATGTGAAAAAGTTGCGCTGCATCAACATCACCCACCATGACTGGTTTAGTCAGTGATGGTCGAAAGAGGCGAGTGCTGGGATGCGAGCAGAAGTCCCACTAAAGTATACGAAGACCTCATGCCACTCTGATGGAGTCTATTTTTGACAGTATAGTCAGAAACATGCGCGAGTACCCGGCTCAAGGTTATTATGTAGCTCTTCCTGTTCCTCCTCATACAAAGACGGTAATACCAGTTTTGTGGCCAACACCTGCAAAATCATTCCTTTTGGGGGGTTTCTTGTTGTTGCTTTTTTTTCCAGTGCACCTATTGTCATTTTTATTTGCCACTGAAACAGGTGTAACGCATTCAGAATGGCTTACGCTTCCTAACTGAATAGACCGATATCAGTGATGTGTACCACTTTGTGTTATCCCGTGACGATCAAGTGTTCCCTTAATTTGCTTGGCCAGTGTATACAGATGTAACAAAAATGACTCACAGATTATTGTCATCAAGTGTTTCTTTTGTTTTGATTCACCAGTAGAACAGTAAATGCCTATAAAACCTGCACTGGTATTTTTGCCTATATTAGCACTTCGTTCCCATGTTATATAAAATATCACAAATATTTTATATGGTCAGAAATTCAATCGTTTAAACTCCTTTTTTTATTATCAAAATCAAATCAATCAATACAGCTTTCAAAAGTCCCCTATCAGTAGAGCCACCATAATGAACACTATATCCTTTAAAGCGTTTCCATTTAAAGATTGAATCAACCACCTTTCAAGGGAATATGTCTGATTTTCAGAAAAGCTACCAGGTAAAAAGCACTCAGCTTAGAGAACAATTTTCTTAAAACATCAGCAATTACAGCTTATGGCCATTTCATGTTTCACGCATGGCTGAACATGTAGGAGCCACAGCTCTCTGTGGCTTCTTCTGTGGCTTAAGCTGCTGCGCTCCCCTCTTTACCTATATTGCCAAAATATAGCAAAATTTTTAATGCTTAGAGAAATATCAGTTTTTAAGCTCTGGATATCTTTTTTTAAATTTTATTCACAGCACAGGTATTTCTTTGAGGAATAACCTTTTGTGCTGATGTTTCATTTGTTCGTGTTTTTAGAGAGAGTGTTGTAATTTTCTGTGATTTTATCTGGTTCTGCTTTAATTTGACATCACATGAAACAGTAAATCAAGAGGTTGTCCTCCTTACTCACACTCCAACACAATGAAAACATTGCTATATGACAGACTTTTAGCAATGTGCATAATGTAAAGCTAAGCACAAACACACAGAATCGCATTCTGTACATTTTCAATGGTCCATGTGTACGCACAAATCTAGAATCTGAACTGGTGCCAAGCATGACTTCTGTGTGTGTGTCAGTGTAGAGGTTAAAAAATCTTAATGGGGAGGGAGCCATCTAACAGACCTACTAATCGCTAACACAAAGGGCTTTTTTCTTGGTCTGCTGCCATCACATTTCACTTTGTGTATAATGTAATCTGTTTAATATGCCGGGTAGTCCTTTCCACCCCAAGAATGCTTAGACAGACATTTTTACCATAATTGCCTCATAGATCAGGGTTGACTGCGTGAGGCCGCAGTATCCAGGTGCTGTACGTCAGCTGATCACAGCTTCAGATACGAGATAACCCTGCTTCTCAAGGTGAGTCGGCGTGGTACGTGCGAGTGTGTGAAGCAGTGAGTGTGTCCACTTAGGCTCAACAGGGATGCTGCATATAAAACAGCTGCTCCTCAGTGGCAGAAAAAAAACTCAGCTGTGTGTGTCCTACATTTTATATGCTGAGGTCAGCCTCATTATGCTGCTGTAAACTGGTGAGGTCAGGACCCTTTGACCATTTAAAAACCTGCACACCTGTCTGTACAAGGGATGGACACTAAAGGGTGGTATTATATCAGCCAATTCAATTCAACTTTATTGATACAGCGCAAAATCACAACAACAATCACCTCAAGGTACACATTGTAAGACCCTACAGCACATGTGTCAAACTCAAGGCCCGTGGGCCACATCCAGCCCGGTGTGCATACACGAGATCATTTTATATAGATGTATTAATATTGTTATGCATGGCCGGGCGATATGAGGCGCTAATAACACACAAACTACAGATCCCATAATGCAGCGCTGCAGCCACCTTGCCAAACGCTAGGCTACCTGGAAACATTCCCGCGTCAATCAAGTCAAACTTCTGTTATTGCAAAGCTAGCCCCTCACAATGGCGAAGAGCAAAGTTGATTCTGAAAACAGAGCCCTTCAGCACCGGTGGGAGGCTAAATATATTGTGGCGTGTTGGGGGAGCAGTTAGTTCGCTCCCATCATGCCTTGGGACATGTGCTGCTGTTTAGATGCTCTTGTTTTATTGTTTATGGTTACGTTACTTTTAACTGTTATCTTTAATGTTGTGTTTATACTACGGTACAAAGTCACTGACCGTTATTGTTTTATAGAAAGAATGCAGTACCATAAGTGAGTTCTGTTATGCTGTTATTGACCCTTGAAGCACATTGTAGCAACAATAAGTGTTTAATAAAGAGCTCTCCCTACCAGCTTGGGGTTGAACAGCAACTGTGGAGCTTCTCTGCTCAGATTCCTCTGCATGTCACAATATGTTTACAGGCATTGCTGGTACACCTGTGTGTCTTATTTGTGGAGCTAATGTGGCTTAAGGAATTTAATTTAAGACAGCACTACGAGACAAAATATCAGGATAAGCTGGAAAACCTAAATGCACAGAAGAAACTACAGAAAGTAGAAGAGCTAAAGAAGAATCTAACATTTCTGTAGATGTTTTTCACCAGAGCAAAACCACAAAGTGAAGCTGTTGTGAAAGCAAGTTTTATTGTAGAAGAGGAGCCAAATCAGCCCAGCCATTTGCCACTCTGAAGAGCTGCATGATGAATGTGTGCAACGTCTTGTGTCCAGACAAAACGCAGATTTTGGCAAATGTGAGCCTGAGCTGAAACGTATGTCAAAGAGTAACCGAGATGAAACTGCCCTGGGACAAACTTGTAGGACTTACAACAGATGGCGCGCCGGTGTTGTGTGGTGAAAAAAGTGGACTAGTCAGCAGGATGCGAGTAGAGATACAGGAGGAGAACTGTACCGGTGTGTTAATAGCATATCACTGCATCATACACCAGGAAACGCTGGATAGTAAAGTCCTAAAAATGGAGCATGTAGTGATCACCGTAACGCAAACGTAAATTTGATCTGAGCTAAAGGTTTAAATCACCATAAATTTCAGTCTTTTATGTGGGAAATAGATTCAGAGTTTGCCGACATTCCTTATCATACAGAGGTCCAGGCAATGCCCAGCTCCGTCTACATGCGGCTCCAACCTTGTGTATGCTTTCATTTATTTTTTCTGGGGGTTTTGGCTGCATGTTCATATTTCTAACTTGCATGATTTTGACAGGATATATTTTTACAGAGAGCAAAATATTTAAAGTAAGTTTATTTTTTTTAAGTTTATTTATTCTGGAATAATCTTCCTGTCTGTTTTTATTCATATTTATGTTTAAAAAACATTGTTTTTGTGTGTTCAATAAATGTTTATCTTGATCTAAAGTGTGCCTTGAGTTTTGGCGCCCTGTGCAATTGAGTTTGACACCCCTGCCCTACAGTAATACTCAAACAATCACATGACCTCTGTGAGCAAGGACTTGGCAACAGTGGGACAAAAAACTCAATTTTAACAGGAAAAAAACCTCAGCAAAACCAAACTCAGGGAGGGACAGCCATCTACTGTGATTGGTTGCGGGTGATTGGAGGAAAAAAGGACAAAAGACAATCTCTGTCTCTCTTCCACAACATAATTATAACAATTAAATGGTAGTGTATAAACATAGTGAGTGCATAAGGTGGAAAAACAAGATGGCAAGCAGGCAGTCAATGTGACCACTGCCAGAGGAAGCAAGAAAACTATATGCAGAGGTGATAAGAGCTGGACACAGGTGAAACTAGTGAGCGCAGGACAAACAATCACAAGGTAAATGGTAAATGGCCTGCATTTATATAGCGCCTTACTAGTCCCTAAGGACCCCAAAGCGCTTTACATATCCAGTCATCCACCCATTCACACACAGGTGATGGCAAGCTACATTGTAGCCACAGCTACCCTGGGGCGCACTGACAGAGGCGAGGCTGCCGGACACTGGCACCACCGGGCCCTCTGACCACCAGTAGGCAACGGGTGAAGTGTCTTGCCCAAGGACACAACGACCGAGACTGTCCAAGCCGGGGCTCGAACCGGCAACCTTCCGATTACAAGGCGACCTCCCAACTCTTGAGCCACGATCGCCCCAGGTGGGAAAACAACCAAAGTAAAAGTAGAAAGAAGGTCATTACCAAAATAAAACAGGAAGTGGGAACAAGAGATGACAAGAAGAACATTAGAAACATGATTACAAATATTAGTTAAATCCAATTATGACTCAGAGCCCTGATATTAGATAGGAAGCCAAAACCATGACACATACTGGCCTTCAGTCATTATGTTTCCAAAGTTCATTCTTTATTGTAGGATAAATACATAATTTTGGTCATTTTTAAGTTTTATGAACTAAACATATTTTTATAAACACAATATGACTCTTACTACTCACCAAAAAAGCTTGAGCCAAAACAGAACAGGTGGGCTGTTATGCTTAAAACACAAGCTGCAAATCCAGGGCGTGTTCATTTCCCCTTATTTAATCTCAGTTGTTGGCTAGAAGCTCTCATTGCATGTCACATGTCAATCAGTTGTTTTCTGTTGGTCAACATTTCTTCCTGCGCTGCTCATTTGTTTGTACAGTGTAACAACAAATCAGCAAATTTACCCTGCAGCTGTGCTCTGACAAGGCATTTAAAACAATATGAACCCAAATTACTTGTAAAAAGAAAAACATTCTGCGTTTTTAATAAAAATGAAACCTTACAGCTGACGTAGTTCACTGTCTGTGCTCCCAGAAACTAACTCAGGGTTAGCATCTGAAAGCTGAGGTGGACTACATTTTGCTGTAGTATATGAAAAAAAAATGCAATGGTTTCAAATGCATAATAATCCAGGCATCATTACTCGGCCATCAGTCTTCCCCACAGGTCCTGTCTATGTGACTTATAGTAACTGCTTTCTCTAAACCTCAGCATTTCATATTGCTCACTGGCACAGTCTAAAATGAAATTTAGTCCAGAGAGACATAACCCTGCCGGAACAGGGCTGTCTTGGGATTTTACAGGTTTAAAAACTGTATAAATCAGCTCGACTCAGCTGACTCCCCCTGCCAGGTTTTAAGAACAACCTTGAGCTAAGCATACAGAGTAACAGACATCTGGCTGAATCTATGCAGCCACAAATAAAAGAGTAAGGATAAATAAAAGCACTTCAGCAAATGGTAGAACATTGCAGCCCTGACTGTACATTGTAAAGCAGGGCTTTTTAAGGACTTTTAATGACTCATTGCCCATTTACCGAGCCAGTATATGCTTCATGGCCACACAGGAAAAAATGCATACATCAAGAACTTCAGGTTTCTGTAACCTGTCTGTTCAGAGAACGGCAATTTATGCTGGAAATTGTTATTCATAAATTAAGTCTTCTTTAAACACTGAGGCGGTGGTTACATTTCTTGACATACGCTGTCCATTTGTCCATGGACTTGTTGGCCATTAGGTTTCGCTATGATGGCTGAAACTGAAGCGATGGAGTGATTAGTCACATGGTCCGGTCACATGGATGTAGTCTCACGTTTTACCGAGGAATGAAATGTAAATAAAAACTGTGGAAACATTCCTGTCTTTAAGATTTGATTCCACACTTCTCCAATGTGAAACTTTGTTTAATGACGAGCAGTTAAACTTGAAATATAACATTCTTTGTGGAGATGAAAAGGTAAAAGTGGAGCCCTGCTGTGTGAGCTATTAGTGTGAGCTATTGATCTTTTTCTTTTGTAGAACTTAAGACTTAATTTTTTTGGGGGGGGAATGCTCTTTGACTTTTGAAATGTACAATAGTGGGTTTTGTCCTGGCCTCCAACAGCTTTGGAGCGGCGTGTAACCCTGGTTATGGATTAATCAATAAAAATAAAGAAGATATGACTGGATCATATCAGAAGTAGTAGCAACAGCAGGAGTCCAGGGATCAAACATCAATAATGAAAAGAAACGCCGCAGTATATTTTGCACAGAATGTGTATTTAGACACACAGCAGCTGCACTGCAGGTATCTTATACAACTATTTATAATCCAATAACAAACTAAAATAATGGAGCACACAGGTGAAATAAAATGTGTCTCTCAGTCAAGTGTGTAGGTGCGTGTCTGCTGGCAGACTGATCACTGAGGCCAAGTTTGTGTTTGTTTGATCATCCTGCCAGACTCTAAAGTGGAAACAATCTGTACCAACATGTACCACAATCTCATCCGACCCATCCAGTTACCTGGAACTGAGGAATCGCTTTGATGGAAACTATGTGCTGCACTGGATTTGTCCTTCAATCCACTGTTTTACCAGAAGAAGAAAACCTTATCTATAAGCAGGTCACATAATCCATATGGTCACATACACAGTTATGAAGCAGTCACACTCACTCCTAATACTCAGTGTGAATGATGAGTATCAGTGTAACCTTCAATTTAATTCACATCTCTCATTTTATTTCTGTTGTACAACAAGATAAATTACTTTGAGGTCATGTTATGCTAAGTGAACCAGAATCCTATCAGCTTTGCAATGTTACAGAGAAACAACTTTAGTGTGAGGTTCAACAACTTGCTGAGCAGGGTGACACTGTGAACAGGAACTCATGCAGGATCTCACTAGGAAGAACAAGTTGGAGTTGGTGTCTTGCCCAAGGATATTTGGAATGCAGACTGGAGCAGCCTGGGATTGAACCACCAACCCTCCAATTAGCAGATGGCTTGCTCTACCTCTTGAGCTACAGCCGCCCCAATTGGTTCAACCATCTCTTTTTTCTTGCCCCCTTTAGAGGTCATCACAGGGGTCATCAATGATCTCCCTCCATCTCCCTCCATCTGTAGCATTATCTTCTGTTATTCCAAACAGCACAAATTCTATTCAAAGCAAAAAATAAAGAACTGCCAGGTAATATTCAGAGAATGTTTTTTTTTGAAAGAAGGAAGTTATAATTTAAGGGGTTTTTGTAACTTCAAAACAATGAAGGTATGTACTGCAAGAAAAGGCTTTTGTGTTTCTGTTCATGGAGTGAAACTATGGAACAGTCTGAATATGGAATTAAAGCAATGTCCAAACATAAAACTGTTCAAAAAGAGTTATAAAAATATGATCTTCTCGAACTATAAAGAAAAGGAAAATATTTAAATTAAGTGAATGTCTCTATTTAAAAACAAACAAACAAACAAAAAACTCATGATGTGATATTATAGTATATAGTATATCAGAAATCTGTTCACTATTTTTATTACAAATTATATCAGTAAGGAAGCTGACTAAATATTCACTGATAATTTATGGCAAAGGGGTGGGATTAAATAAGTGTATACTTCTTCCCACTCCCTTTCAACGTGTAAATTACATACGGGGGTTTTTTGTATGTAATTTGTATAGTATTTTTTTCTCTCTTATTTTCTTTTCTAAATGTACTTGTATATTGTTCACATGTTGAAATAAATTACCAATCAATAACAACCTACTGCATGTCCTCGTTTACTGTGAACCCCCACTGTGATCATCCTCTGTAGCTCAAAATCATCTTCTCAGGCAGACAATTTTTTGTCTTGAATTTTTCCCCTTTTTTAAATAAATCACTGCCACCACACAGCACAGATGATGAGATCTGGGTCTCCAGCCATAACTGAGCAGTTTTCTGTAGTTTTCAGAAGAATTTCTCACCCCCCTGGTTGAGACTGAACACATTACAGTAGTATTACAGTGATGTCCTGAGAAGGAGGACATTCAGAGGGAATGGTATGAACTGCTCTGCATGCAGCAGGCCATCCTGTGCCAGCTCAGAGCACATGGAAATGCTGCCTTTTGTTTTTGTTTTGTTTTTTGCCCACGCACACACTGCTCCAACTGCACTCCAGGTTGGCCTCCATCTCTCGTTGTCCATTTCTCATGAAATAAAATTGAGTTAAAGGATCACCGTTACAACACACTGGATGAGATCCAACACAAATCGCAGCGGTAAAAGTATAATGTGGACATAACGGTGCTTCCACTGTGAGATCTACAAATAACAGAGACACTGAAATTGATCAGAGGTGCACAAGAAGATGACTTTTTAAATGTTTATTCATGTAAAGCTTTAAACTTTTATCCACTTGTTCTCTGATCTTAGTGCCACGGTGACCATTCCATGTATTTTGCGTCATACTATGAGCAGGCTGGTTTAGGTTGGTGTGGCAGCTGCTCAATAATCTGTCTCACGAATGGGAAAACACCAGGTCCACCAGACCTTGTTTCGGTCCTAGTCCTTGTTGATCCACAGCAAGCTGGACTGGACCAGAATCCACAACAAATAGAAAGCTAGTGCCGCTCATATGACTTAACAGAGGCTTTAGAAGAGGAAGACATTACAGGAAATTCAGCTGATAATTACTCCATTATATATAGTCAAAAACTATATGCAGTTTTATTATTAATTTGTTTACAAAAGTGCAGGTATGCCCTGCATGTGCCCACGCACACAGCCACTCCCACTCTACTGTCACATTTACAATGCAATTCAGTGGGAAACACTAGAGTGGAATTAAGTGTGACAGTAGAAGTAGCAAAGCAAAATTAATAACGTGGGCATTCATGAGTATTAAAGAGAAATATAAAGAAAAGAAGGACTAATGAAGAAAAAGCAAAAATGACTGCCTCTGTGAAAGGGGAAGGAAGCAAAATAATCCTTGATTAATTATACACTTAAGCTGAAGCGAAGCAGTGGCCAACCATTGAACTCCTCGAGGGAGAAAGAGATGCAAACACTTTGTCTCTTTTGTTCTTCCTCGTTTCTTTTTTTTAACAATTTTTTTTTATTCCTCATCCATTTCCATCTCTACTCTGTCTTTTCCTTTAACTCTTTACTCACTGTTCTGCTATTCTGGAAACTCCTTTCTATTCCTTCTCAATCACTGTTTTCTTATACTTCTCTTCAAGTCCTTTATCCTCAGACTTGTTTTCATGTTCCTTTTGCCTCTTTGTCTTCCTCAATCCACTGTTGAGAATGCTAACCTGTACTCAAAGCCCTGAAAACATCCTACAATAATATCACAACTCTCCTGCACACACAGAAATAGATGCACACTATTACACATTGTTAATTCCCCAAACCCTTGAGCTTTCCTTTAAAAAGCTACATCTACAAAGGCTCAAACTGTGGATGTTCCTTCACTGCAAACACTGCCTGATTGTATTGCCCTCACAGCAACCTTGAGAAAACTGGTTGTTGAAACATCAAGGTGAAAGAATCCATTGCTGCATTCTCAATGAAGCCAAGTCCCCGGACAGGAGAGCTGATCTGAGAGGATTCAGATGGATATTAGCAATAAAGAGAAGAAGACGTTTGAGGAGCCCAATAGGTCAATCAAAAGACGACAGAGTTCAGGCTCATTTTCAAGGACTTTCAATTGTCAAGCACAATACATTTTCGTGGGTCCAGGCATGCCAAGTCAAAGAAAATGTAACACTGACAGCTCTGCTGTAGCACCAATCAGCACAAATTTACAGACCTGCTGAATTTTGAGCTTTTGCTCTGAGAGCTGAAGAGGCATTTTGGAGTGAGCAGCATCCAGCTGTGAGCAATTTCAATATCTACAACTATAAAGCTGACTCATAGCTCTCTGCTGGTTTTATACCAAATATTCAGATTAGCATGGTAAAGTGCTGTAATCATTCCCATTGATATTTATGTTGTGAAAGCTTTTTCAACAGTAGGGAGATTCTCATCTGGATTCTTATCACTTTCTTTCATTTCCCTTTTTTTGTAGCAGAAAGGTAAAGCTGCCTATACTTTTAAAGCTTTAGCATTAGGAGAAGCACTGTGTAGTAAAATGAGTCCATTGCAACAAAAACCCCAAAATCAGTGGATTGTCCTTTCTTTTCTGATGCAAATGCATTACATGGAGGCCAAAGTTGATCAGCCGCAGCCAGTACTGGCCATAGCTCATTAACTGTTCTGCACTTTCAGATCAGAGACTGTAGAAAAGAAGAGAGACTGTTTACAGTTAATATTAGGGGGTGGAGTGGTACGTGTACATATCCCAAACGGTTAGGTGCAGGATAGTCTCAATGACTCCAGTAGTTGTTAGGATTCAGTTGTTGTCAGGTCTACTGTGTACTCCCAAAATGATATCCTAGAGCACAGGTTCAACCTAGACTGCATTTAAGTCTTCTCTTTAAAAAGCCCTAGTTAAGACACGCACACGAGATGTTTTTACTCACACCCTGCACAATGGACAATGAGTGATGGTAGTGGTTAGCAGGCTGTCTCCACTGACTACAGTACTATGCAAAAGTCTCAATCCACTACTCATTTCTTCATAATCTGCTAGGAAAACTGGAAATTTAGTGAAGCGTGTAAAATTACATGGAAAAGCAGTATACAAGGAAAAAACAGAGTTTATACAAGCTAATAAAGTCAATATTTGGTAAAACCACCTTTATTTTTCAATACAGCTCGAACTCTCTTACGCAGCTTTCTTGTAATTTTGTTAAGTAGTCTTCAGGAATAGTTCTCGAGGTTTTACGACGCACATTTAAAAACTCTTCTGTGGATGTTAGCTGTGTTTTATTGCTCTGTCAAATTGGTCAAGAATGTTGAGGAGTGCGGCCAATAGTTTGAAATGAAACTGTTGTCAAAATACGTTTGAAGCAAAAACTTCAAGCCTGGACTCATCACTCATCACTGCTGCCACTGATTTTTCAGTCCAATTTTTTGTGTTATTATACCTAATGCCTTGGGTTTGTCTGCTTTCCCTGCCTTACGAAGCCTTCTTGACAGCCAATCTTCCACTGAGACCATTTCCAATATGGCTTTGACAAACATTAGATTGATCAACTCTGCTGGATTCTTTTCCTGCTTTGCCAGGACATGACTTCCAGATACTGCAGATACTGTTTTAGGGCTGAAACTTCTTCTTTTGTTCTTCACTGAAAATGAGTGAAAAAAGAAGTCAAACAAAAACCTTTTAAAACCTTTCAGAAAGTCTTGAGAACTATTGCTGGCTCCTTGGAAAAAATATAAAAAATAAGGAGTGGCTCAAGATTTTTGCATGGTATTTGAGAGTGCAACTGACATTTTATCTAAGTCAGTAAATACAAAATAATACAGAACAAACTAGGGTAAAAATGTACACCATTGTCTCCTTTCTGATATGAGACCATGAGATGTCTTATCACTTGCAGGCTTGAGACTGGCCAACATTTCAGCATGGGTTTTATTTCCACCCAATGCTTTGACATGCTCTTGACAACATGTTATAAGAATTAATGGCATACATATGGACGACTCATCGGATAGCTAGTGTGACTGCGTTAGCCACTAGCTCTCTAGATCTACATTAGAGACTCTCTAACCATCTCATGTAGGAATGTTACTAGTCTTGAGGCCTTAAAGAGGTATTTTATATATATATATACTTTTTTTTATAATGTCACAAGAAACTGATTTTTAAAGTCTGTGCTTTATACCTATCCTGCAGGTTAACATTTCTCATTTTAAGGCACTGCAGTAAATGAGAACATAAAATCTTTTCTATTCAACATAAACTTAAAGGGTTGTTGCCTGTAGCTGATTCGGATTCACATATCAGCCCCGGGTCCCACCCTCTGACTTTCTGCTGCATACACAATACTTGTTTCTTTGACTTTGGCTAATACAATTCAGAGATTTGAGGGCACTGAAAACCTGATTATGCTGCTCCGGCTTTCCACAACACTGCCCGACAGTCTGATGCTAAGTAAGTAAAGTGATTTGCTGCTGAATTAATATAGTCGTTGAATAATCTAATTAGGATGCGGTTACAATGACTGTCAGACTCTGTTAGACTTTCCTCCTTCTGCTCCCAGAGGACAGGAGGTTGTAAGCTGCCATAAGACACAGGGAGAGAGGCAGGGGTATTAATCAAACACACACCTGAATTTCATCTACTCATTTTTCATTCTGAAGAGAGTGGACGTAAATCTAAATGCACTTTATACCAGTTATTTACAGTGTGGTGTTACTATTACTGCAAAGCTGAAAGGGTTCAAATACACCATCACTTCTATAAATCACAGTATTAATATCATGCATGAGTACATTTTTCACTGTTAGAAATGTGTGTGTAAATTTAAAACTTGATGCACTGTTCCTTCTCCTTTTGAGATTTACAATATGAAAAGAATATTAAAAACAGCTTCAACAAAATTTTGTGTGGAAGTTTGGATTTGTTATTATATTAAAGCATATTTACTGTTTTTGCGTTCTTCTTTTAACATTTCAGATTTATTTTTATTTTTATTTTTTTAATGGGGGTATTCAACTAGGTTATAGAACTGCATGGCAACTGTTTTGAGGGTAAATCCATAAAAGCTTAAATATTGTGGTCACTTGGTAGAAACAATGAAGTGCATTGCACAAAAACTGCTTTTTGTTTGTATCTATTCTAGCCGTTACAGCAGTTTTGAGTTTGATTAGATGTTTCCCACAGATTTAATTCTATTATCTAGACTCCAACTAGAGAATCACTGATTGTGGTTGTCCTGGTCAAAGCGTGACCTGCCAATACCACAATTTTATATTGAATGCACAAAATAAATAATGAAAATTCCTCCAAAATGCAATAAGTTCTCTCACCACCGACCACCTTTACCTGAGATATTTTATTATGTCACATTTTATACAAACAAAGGCAAGTGTAAGGTGGTTTCCTGGTGGACCATCTGCAGTTTACTTTGGTCAAATTAGCATCTTCAGTCACAGTGAAGCGCTTCCACACTAATGGGATGTTTGCATATGGTTGTGAATATGCACAACACAAAGCAAAGCAGGACTAAATAACAGAGCAAGCACGTATCTCCGCTATGTGGTGCCTATCACTACCCATCAGCACAATGTAAGCAGGCAATATCTCACTGTGCTGTCTGGGGAGCTTCTTGAGCTCACAGCTAAAGCCAACCACTGCTAGCTACAGTCCAGGACAGACAGAATACAAACCACCAGGAAAAACATAGCAGCATGGTTAATTAGCCCATGCTAAAATATAAAGACAAGGGCAACAGCAGTTGTCCACTAGTAAATAAAATATACATCATGAAATTTGCAAATTGATTAACAAAAAGAATAAATAATTAAAAAAAATATCAGTTTCAAGTTCTTACTTTTAGACTCGTGGGTTAGTCTGAATCTTTATCCGTAAAAATCAACCATGAAATTAACTTTAAACACACAAGATACTTCTAAAGATTGTTTGGTCAGTATGTAGACAAGTAGATGTGTAAGAATATTTTCCCCCTGAACTTAATTCCACTTAATAACTATTTAACCCTTTCCTTTCTTTATCTGAGGAACAACAGTCAGCAGTGGGCAAAATGTGAAACATATAGTGGTTTAAAAAGGTGGAATTATATTAGTTTTTATCAGATGTGCATGTTACTTTTACTTTTTCGACATTTTTAAAGTAGTGATATGTTAAAACTTACACTGTAGGTACTCTTGATAATAGCTGGTAAATCATCTTTCTGGTTACAAAAGTGGTAAATTGTCTAAATTGTTTGTTTTGTCAGAACATAAATAACAGAGAAAACACTGTTTCTGAGTAAGATTAGCAACAGAAAGCTTGAAGGCTGAGGCAATCTTCAAATATCAAACTCAGATTCTCCTAAACCACTCTGCACTGCATGCCATTAATACATTGCTGTGATAAACCACTATAGTTTTGTACACAAACAAGCTGTTTTCTTACCCTTTTTAAAATAAATGTAGTGCTCTCAAAACATTGCTCAGAAATGTAGGAGGCTTTCAGCCAGCAGCCTGAGATATTTCCACGATATAAAACAAAGATAGGAAAACACGGTCACACATAGGGTTCACAGATTGTTCAGTGCAGATAACAAAAAGCCCAGAGGCAACAGTGAATTTTTCTCTTCCAAATAATTCAGAACAGAAAAATTCCAGGATGCAAAAAAAAAAGGAGAGAAGAGCATTCATCAGAAAAACATTTGTTTATGTTAAACATCTATATGCCACTCTGCAACAAACATTGATATGAATAACTAAAGAACTGCAAAATATTTGCATCCCCTTCTAATACTGAAATAGAAAAAATGTTTAAGCTCATTTCAAGGAAAAGAAAACATGTCCTTAAAGTATGCATAAAATTAAAATCACATGGACTTTGAGAGGCCAATTTGCCATTATTTCCATGGTCATATCATGCATAACATAGACAAAGGTAGACATAGGATTCAATTAAGTCACTTTCAAATACTTTTTACTGATTCTTCCAAACAGGATTGGTAAAAGTTGCTTAATTAGCTATTTTGCATGATTTAATACAGACTTTCCATGGCTTCACCGACTCTCACTCACACAACACCTCGAGCAAATCACCAGTCACCATCTGCTTTATGACGATCTAACCCAAAAGTCCAAGGTGGAAAAGCAAGAACAATGGAACAGAACTACCTGCTGTGCAACAAGGACCACTCTAGATATTTAACTTTTTTTGTTTTATTAGAAGTCAGTCAACCCAACTGTAAATGTCAACAGAAATAGTATAATTAGAAAAACAAAGGGAGAAAAAGGAAATGCAATTATATGGAAAACAGAAATGATAAAAGTGTGAATATTTCTGAAGATGAGTGATTATGTATATGGAGAACACAATAATCCACCTCATCATCACCCACTTGTGTTGTTCTTTGTAACTCCCTAAATCAGGAGCAAACCTCTCAGTAATGTAGCCATGTTGGAGACAATATCAAGCAGTAATTATTCTCAGGTCTTTTGGCTTTCTCTTGAGACTTTGTACATTTTCAGGAGAGGTTTCATTTGGTTGTTTTAAAAAACCTTCCTTGGACATGCTGTATTCTGGTAAAACGATTGGACATATTTTGTCAAGATAAGCCAGAGATCCATTCATAAGTCAGTTAGCAGCCTGTGAAAAAGCAATAACAAAAACATGATACAAACTGGACCCGCCAACACAAGTAAGTAAGTGAAATTTAGTGATTCATAAGGTAAGAATTCAAGAGGAACAATGTTGAAAGGGACTTGCATGTCAAAGAGGGGTTGAAGACTAAAAACCACAAAGACAGAGAAATTCTGATTGTTCTGGGTTGCTGTAGTTATTATTTGGTTATGTTCTTTTAAATGTGAAAGTAATCAAAAAAAGGGAGTGATGAAAAAAGTGTCAAGGAGAACAAAGTGAAAGGAGGTGAAATCAGTTTTTAGAAAATAAGCTTTGACCTGAGACATCTACACTAACAAGAACAAAAAGTGTGAAGCAAAACTCTAGTGATCAAATGAAGTTGAATCCACAAGTCATTTAAAAAATAAAAAATAAAAATACTCCTTCACCCAGAGGAGTAAACAGCCACAACCACACAACTCAAACGCTGCCAACACAAAGGAACTCTGGCCTCAGCCATCTCCTCTCTGTCAGCTTAAGGACTCCCAGGCCTAATTGGTGAGTGGAGTCAGTCAAGAAGAGAAGAGAGAGAGAGAGAAATGCAACAACCCACGGTCGGTCTGTGGGGACATAACAGTGAATTTATAAGCAGAGACCGAGGTTTGAGATGTTTTAGAAACAGCATCAACATTTGACAATTTACCCATCAGGAAGCAGCGACAAATTCATTTTCATTGTTTCTTTCAAATACCCTTCCCTCAGTGTTCCTTGGTTCTTTTACATTAAAAAACATGTTTGAGTATCAGTATCAGCCTTTATAAGTGATTGTGGAAATGGGCTCATTCAAATTTTATCCTCAACTTCTATTTACACATTATGTTAATATAGGAATTTGCATAGATTTTGGTCCATACTCACATGACATCATCACACAGTTACTGCAGGTTC
>NW_005187475.1:245203-247155 GCF_000239375.1 Pundamilia nyererei | reverse complement strand
GTTTTTTTCCATTTGATTGGCACAAATATAAAAATCAGCTAATGAGCAGTTGAAAAGTTGTACCTTAGATTATATATTATATTGTTTTTGTCATCTTATAATAATATGGCTTACGTAAAGAAGATGACTTGGTTCACTGGAGAAAATAAAGGTGAGTGAATACAAATGTAATGTGATTAAATCTGTGATATTCACAACAAAAAACAAAAAGATATAGGTTACATTTGCTCAAAGCAGAAGACACTGGACATTTTCTTACGTAATCTCTCAGAATAAACATCCTGTCGTTATGGAACAATGTAAACAACTGATAGTGGCTGCTGCATACTACGGTGGAGAAATACTTTCTCGATAGGTTGAAAGGTTTCAAAAACAAAAACCTCTCACAATCAAATTCAACAATTAAAAAAAATCCACAACCTATGCTAAAACTGAAACTTTAAGAATAATAAAAATACAAGTAGTTTGTGCACAGACTATTTTTCAGGCAGGATGTTTTTTTCCTGTGTGAGATACTCTGCTATCATCGCTGCAGTCCTATTATTTGAATTAGTTTGCTTGCTTTTTACATGTGCAGCTATCCTGACAGTATCTGTAAGTGTAGGTGAACCACACAACAGCGCTGTGCTTGAATCCCAAGTAGACTCTGATGGAAGACTGAAGCTGCTGTACTGCTGCTTTGCATGTCGACACAGCATTAAACACAGGCAACATTTATTTAATATGACACAGCATGACTCGGTATTATATTCTTTAAACGAATGATGCAAGGTATTAAAATATCTGAGTAGGTAGTAATCCTCTTAATGCAAACTCAGTTTTGAATGGACGTAACGTTAGAGGTTGTCAGTCTTTCTGCTTTGCATTCGCCAGCACACAGATCCATGAAGCATTTAAGGTGAGAGGGATTTCTTTCCACCAGTCACTCAGCTCAAGAGACTGTCGACAAAAAATAAATAAAATAAAATAAAAATAGGGAAGTTATTCTCCTCACAGTCGAAGGAAACTTTTGCCTCCACTTCTGAAGAAAATGCGAGGACACCTCTCAAGGTGAGGGACTGTCCGCGAGAAGAATTTCATTAAACGAAAAAAGCAATTACTATCCGAGTGTAGGTAGCACAGTGTTTTCAGCCCACTGCAACTGAGGTCAGACATCCTCATTATGACCCATCCCCTTCATTAGTGTCCATCAGGGAAGTTTATATCACATACAATTTTGTTCTGTTTAAAATGCATAGACTGAAAGTAAAAAGAAGTAATCGGTTGTCTATATGGAGGGAATTGTTAAAGAAAACCACAAGGGTACTGAAACATATTGACATTAATTCTATGTGTCACTGTGACTACTACATTTATCTGAAACTATTGCAAAAAAAGTTTTAAGGAGTCCATTGCTCAATGAACATGTGATAACAGGGTCTGCAACCTGGCATCCAGATCAATTTGATGTTAAATTCTATTAATATAGTGCTAGCTCAGTGTTCAAGCACTAATTGAAAATTGTGCCGTAGCACAGACAGAACAGCAGGGCTGCTTATGTTCAGCCACTTAGTTTGTTTTCCACGTCCAGCATAGAAGAAAAAAAACATATCGTATCTAACCTTGTTTACAGTGATGATTGATGTAACCAGCTTCAATAGCGGCCATAAGTGGATGAATATCAGCAAAGCAGGTAAAGATGTATTAGGTTATAACAGCTGGCTGGATGGAACATTTCTGTGTGGTTTCCATGCTCTCCTTGTGTCAGTGCAGAATTTCTCCAGGTACTCCAGCTTCCCCCACAGTGCACAAACCTGCATGTTAAGTTAACTGCTGATTCTAAAAATCAGCCAAAGGTGCAAATGTGAAAGTGAATGGTTGGTTTTACTCTCTCTGTGTTACCCCTTCAATAGCCTGGTATGCCTACAGGGAGTGCAGAATTATTAGGCAAGTTGTATTTTTGAGGAATAATT
>NW_005187475.1:227159-243837 GCF_000239375.1 Pundamilia nyererei | reverse complement strand
CACCCTGTCTCTCGCCTGTGTCTCTGTATGGACAAAATGTGTTTCTTCCATCGTATTTATTTCAAATAAATACAATTGCTGCAGTATAATAGAGCATGTCCACTGAAGCTTAACGATTGGGACCATTTCTTACATTTTCTTATCATTATTATCTTATAATTTCTTATCATTTTGCCTCATTTTCTGGTCAATTTTCTACTTCTTTCCTATAAGTTTCTGCATTTTGAACTTTTGACTTTTATATCTGTATTTGTATCTGTATATGAGATATATCTATATCCATCTACATCTCAAAGTAAGTGTATTTTTTTGTACAAGATGACTTGATGAAACCTGTTCAGCTTGCTCTGACTGGAAATAGAAAATATTAACATATTCTAACAGCTGCAGAGACCCATGTCCTGTCTCTTTTAGACAAATTGATGCAGTAAGATTCACGAAGCAATCTATGTCTGCAACTGTAGGCAATAGCCTTATTGTGCACTGCCTATATGGCTGGGTAATTTATATATTCTGCAGACATGGGCATGAGCTCTTCACTGTATGACTCAAATAAACCGTAAAAAGCTGAAGTGATTTGTTTAGGAAGATCATAGAGACCAAGAAATGTTAAAAATCACGCTTTTCAGGAGGAAATGCACATTTTCAGTTAAGAATTAAGAGATTTTTTCACTCTCTTGTTAGTCAAAACTTTCACCCTCGGTGATTTTCTTTTTAAAAAGCCCTTATCACTGTCATCTGTGCACAGCTGTAGATTTGACTACAACTGCTTGTCATTCATGGGTGAATTTGTAGGAAGCTTTTTAAACTTCACCATCACTCTACAGGTAAGTTCTTGGAAGCAGGACAGTGAGTCCAAATGTGTTATGTGTAAGAAAAATGTTCCTCAAGCTGAGACTCCAGCAGCTCTCAGCCCTGCTAACAGCATCCTAAAACACTGACCCGAGTGGTTAAAGTGCCTTTTTATTCAGTGACACCCAACCCAGTGTCTGCAGTGAAAAGTCTGCAGATTTTCATTCCAACTTAACATGTCATAGTAGCAGATTTCTCGGATTTCAGTTTCTCTAAAATGAGCTGCTAATGCTTGATAATGCATTCATACAATGAAACAAGCGCTCAGTAGCAATAAAATTGAACGGTAAGATCAAAACTGAAATGTTTTTGAGGAAATGTGGCCTCACATTTGTATCCCTCTCTGCCTTTTTCTTTAAATCACTGATTACTTTACAGTAAATGGACTGTACTTATATGGCACTTTTCCACTCTATTTGAGCACTCAAAGTTCTTTTTCACTACGAGCTTCCTTCACAAAAGCAGTTTTTTCGATGCTTAAATGCTTTCACTCAATCTCCAACAGATGCATCAGCAGCAAATCGGAGTGTAGCTTGCCAGCGGAAACTTGGACATGCAGACTGGAGGTAAGAACAAACTTTCTTCACTGTAAATATAAAAATTCAATAAAGATAAAAATGCAAAACCAGTCAGACGATTCTACAAACATTCCTTTGCATGGTTTAGGAAGCAAAACATGGGCCAGAAAAAGCCTGCAAACATCAGTGTTTTAATTTCCTTCTTGACAGAAGGAGGACACCGATTGAAGCGATTTTTAACCATTAAATCAGGGCAAAAAAATCCAAAACATGCCCAATGGAAATTGGCTAATAAACGTACTTCAAATGAAGGTTAAAAGCAAACAAAATCATGCTAATGTGAGTTAAATGTACAGTATAGGTTTTATTCTTTGTGATGAAATCTGCACAATGAAAAGCTGGTGACACAAACACTGTTCAACATTTGCTAGATGGTTAAATGCAAAAAGCTGCAAATGAATATAATAATGAGCATTGTTTCCTCAAAGAAGCTATTATATCGAGTATTAATCTTCAGTGAGAGTCGACTATAATTTATGTTTTAGTAAAAAGAATCTGGCCGGCATTGCTTCTCTGAAAGTCCACTTTACTCCGCAGTTTCACGACTATTAGCTCAGAACTAATTATTTGCATTGGTTTTTACTTTCCTGGGTTCCCTGGCCTTTTCCCTAGGATCTGTTTCATCACAGTGAGTCTAGCCTCAGGCATTTCCTTTCTCCACTCAAGTGTACGAGAGACTAAGCATGCGTTTTACGTAGTGGAGTTTCAGAGGGGTATAGAGAGGAAGATTTTTTTTTGCTGTTTAAAAAAGAAGAAACTTTTTTCCTGTCAGAAATTAATGCCTCAAAAGCCTCCCAACCAATGCACTCTAAAACCATCATTCATCTCTTGCAGAGCTGAAAGCTAAAGTTAAATAAATGATGACATTTATGAGACGCACACCTGTGAACCCCCAACGCATTTGTCACTCAGAAAATAGAGGAAAAAAACATGCCACTGCTAAGACTAGTATGTCTTCTTGAAACTAGAAAAATAATCACATTAGTCTTTTTTATTTGTCCTCCCACCACTTCCATCTCTGTCTTCTTCACCACAGTCATTATGTCTCAATGATCCCCTCTCAGTCCAATTCTCCCTCTGTCTCGCCCTCCCTGCCAAAGTGCCTCTCTCGGCAACAGTAATTCTCATTAATTATCACTGCAGGCATGTTCCGGTGCCAGAGAGCCCCAGGTGTCGAGCCTCGGTCAAACCTCCCTGTTCCTGTTAGGGGGGAGTCAAGCTTTTCTGGAACAGGCAGGGGGTTAGACATCTTTACCACCCATCAGTGCAACAGAGCTTAACTTTATCTCAGAGATAGGGGCAGATTAATGAGCTGGTTTCACTGATTATACAACTAGAGTGTGATTGTGGAGGCCACAATCAGGTTTGGTTTTTTTTTTCCAGCGGGAGATACACAAAGAGATTGTTGCTCCTTCACGTCAAAAGGAGCCAAATGGATGGTTCAGGCATCTGGAATAAAACCAGAACTCACTAGACAAATTGTGTCATTTGTTTATCCTGGTAGCACAATGGGATCGGGAATGCCCTGCTCAGTCACTGCACCCTGACTTCAGGAGGGAGGATGGATGGATGAATGAATGAATGGATGGATGGATGTTCATCTTGCACTTTTTTAACAAATGGGTTCTTGATTCAATCAGTCTGCACTGATTTTATTCACATACTCTGTATGTATTGCATTTGGCTGTTATTTTTGGTCAAGCTACTTTCTTTAAACTCCTCTGCTGTAAGCTTCAGTGTGTGTGTATACATGTGTCCATGTGAAAATGCCCTCCCTTTAACCCACACCTAGCAGAAGGATGTCAGCAATAGAGAAAACAGTGAAGTGAAACTAACTTTCCTCAAGTTCAAGACAACTTAAAACCTCACAAGGTATACCAGGGAGAAATTTTATTTGAGTTCATTAACATGGTGTCAGTTGTCAGGTGCCGTTTCATCAAGATGAAACCTGAGTATCTGATCAGTAAATATAAGATTAAGTAAGTTATACTGAGCGATCTCCATCATATTTGGTTGATTCAAAGCCATGAAAGACCAATGGTTTTGTTGTCTATTCCCTCAATTATTTCTAAAATGAGCAAATATAATACATTTATTTAAAATATAGAGGTATGACGGGTGTCACCAGGTAGGGAGTTTGGTACTGACTAGAGTATTTTTGGGGTGTAAAGCCAGTCTCACAAAGGCAGCTGCTGGTCCTTTCTGGACTGCCTCCAATGCAGGTAATTCAAGGCACAGAGGAAAATAGAGGTCTGCGCTGTAGTAGATTTACCATGAGTGACAGAGAGCTGAAACTGACAGCGAATTCTCTGCACTGCAGACAACTTGACTGTAAGCAACTGAGAGTTAAAGGCAGCTGCAGGCTGTCATTAATAATCTTTCAAAGAAAACCTTGTGAGTTTTACTTCCTTTAGACTCCTGTTGTTGACCACAGATTCTCCTGCAGTCAACTTGGCTCAAAGTGAACCAAACAGGAAGAAAGTTTGAGCTTTTAGGGATGGCACGGTAAAAACAAGAAGTACACTTTATAACAAGAAAAAAAATGAGTGTTTCATACTGTAGTGTGCAAAGGATAATCAGTTTATCCAGATTTTTTTTTTTTTTTCATAATCACTGAAAACAAAATCCTAATTAAAATTTAAAATTTGATTAATCTCCCAGCCCAAGATTGACCCTGGAAAACTATTGGAGCTTCCTCCTATAAAAATAGGTTCTTGATCCAAGGCAAACTGTAGTAGTCTGAACAAAGTATTTTTAAGGCAGACAGTTAATGTGCATTATGCTCTCGATAGTGTCGCAAAATTGATTCTAAAATCCGGAAATCTTAATGCAGTGTCATGAAAAAGCAATAAAAGAAATTATGTACTGCTGTACAGTACTTGCATCCTACTTCATGTATTTTCTCATTTAATGGTGAATAGGAGATGACTGTTTTTCTATATGTTCAATAATTTCAAATTACGCAGTTTTTTTGTTTGTCTTTAAAGTTCCTACTAAATCAATGTGACTTTAAGTTTAAAGCTCCTGGTTGAGTTGCAGTATTTGGTAACGTAGTAAATTAATCAAAGATCAGCGACCCTGACCAGGTCTTTAATATTTGCACTTAGGTCTGTTAATGACCATATAAAAACGTCTATCGTTTCATTTTACGCTATTGTTTGTTTCGTGGTGTTGCAAAACAAACTGTTTACGGCAATATTTTTTCATCGTTTTGATGGTCACTGTAGTGACTAAAGCTAAAGTTATTAAGTTAGCTAAAGAGTTGGGATGCTGTGTAAGACATAAATAAAGCTAAAATACAAAGGTTTGGACACCGTTTTGCATGTTTCCCTACTGTAGGGGTCTCTGCAAGCATACAGAGGGGGTACTCTGAGAGGGTCCAAGATGACAACTTTGGAATTCTACTAGAAACAGTCGATCATATTTGTCAAAGCTGAATTCAGGGCAAACTACGCTAAATTAGCGTTTTTAGCTAGCAGCTACAATAAGCATAAAAGTTACCGTACGGCTATCATTTGTTAACATGACGCTTGTTCTTATACATGTAGTACATTTATTACCAACCTGAGAGTTTATCCGCTGGTCATTCGACATGACGAATGACTTCTGAAGTCTTAATTCAGCTCAAGACGTCCCGTCAGTAACACTTTCGGTCCGCTAGTAAAACGTAGTTCTATTAATCTGCGCTTGAACCGGAACCGGATGTAAGTTCTAAAAAACGGAATTTTGGAACTGAAATTGAATTGTAGAACTGAAACTGAATGGTGAGAAGTGAAACTGAAAGTATTCGAGAGCTGAATTTTTAAAGGATAAAATGCAGTTTCAAAGCAAATCAATTCATTTTCAAAATATAAAATTCAATTTCAATTTAGTGATGATCATTTTCAAACCATAAATTCAATTTCAAATTAGACTAATTCAAATTCAGTTTTCAAAAGCATTTATTCAAGTTACAATTCAGATTCAATCTGAGCAATTCAAATTCAAATTTAACTTATTCAAATTCAGTTTCTGATGGCACAGATTTCTGCCCATAAGAACAGGCTTTTCCCTGCAGCACGCCGCAAAGAAAACGGTGGCCGTTACAACTTATGTCTAAAAATGTGTAGTTTCATGCATCGGTAAAACACTCGACTCCAGATACACGACGCCCAGCTGGAAATACTTCAGCTACCCGAGATTCAGAGAATTTACAGAAAATGTTAAATTTTTGTGATTTATGTCGTTATCAGACGATAGATGTTTTATATCGGGATATGAGATTTTGGTCGTATCGCACAGTCCTATTTGCACTTCATAAATCAACATTATTGAACATTTCCTACACTGAGGAGTATCCTCATGTTTTAATGTGACTAAGAAGCCATCCTTCTGTATCACAGAACCTATTCCACACTAACTGCATGTGTCTGTGTAAAACACCTCTGCAAGCGCATCTTCCCAGACTAATGCACTTGACTATAAAATAACCAGATTGGACAAGCACGAAGCCCCTCTCTAGGCCAAATAATGTGATGGTGTATAGGAGCAGGGTAACACAAACTATAAGAATCAGACAAACACTCCCTCTAGCCAAAATGGCAGATAACACAGAGGGGGGGAAAAACAGCCTTGGAGGATTAGAAACGTGTACGATCTCCTGGGAAAATGAGGAGGCTCTGGATAATAGAGTAATCCAATCTGCATCAGCACAGCTTTATAATCCTTCACCTTTTTGGCCCCTATCCCACCATGAGAGGATGTTTTTCTTCATCTCTATGACAACATAACATCTTCCAAATACAATACGTGATTGAGAGGCCACAGTGTCTCGTTAACACTTAATGAAAAATGTGATGATATGCGGCATTGTTTATCGCAGTTTTGCAAGATATTCTTATGGCTACAGCGCGCCAAAGATTGTTCGGTTTTCAGCACAACTGATTTTTAGTCAGGCAACTTCATCCTGAAACTTCATTACACCCAGATTCAGAAGCAGCTGTAATGTAGAAAATGTTCTGTTAGGGCTCTGCACAAGCCGCAGTGTGGCCATTCCCCCACATACCACCTCCAGCCAAGTGAAATTAGATGTATAAATCTACACTCAGCACTCCAACAGATATTCAGCAGAAGATAATTATTCCATTATGCATATTAAAAATCACAAAAATATATGGCTTGGAGCAGACGATCTCTCCTTGTGAGGCCTTACCCAGCATTGATAAGCAGAAGAGAACCATCAGTACATGGAAATGATCTTAAGGTGTGCGGCTGAGTGTAGCAGCAGCAAATGGTAGAAAGGCAGCTCAGCAGTGGAGATGTAATTATGATATGTCATATAACCATACTGCTGAAATATCTTTTAAAGCATGGCATGAATGAAAAATGAAACAGGGACAAGAATCAGTATTTGTCATGAAACACACACACACACAAAAAAACATCTGTAGGCCACTTCCAAGACAACGGTGAGGTTGTCATGCATGAAGGAAGCATACAATATCATAACCTGGGTCCAGTCTACATATCCTCACCTGTAGCGACTGACTTTAATGCTGCATCCTGAAACAGTGGAAGGTGGAAACAATAATACAATGAAAAATATGCTTTCACTGTCAGTCCTTGAAATACTTTATTTCAGCAGCGATGACGTGGTTCTATCTCTGCTGTCAAAGTAGAGGTGGGGCGATGATCCTGGTGCGATTCCAACCCTACTTTGATCCATGCATGGTCTTTCCATATGGCAACAAGCATAAACTACCGCAAGTTAATGCCTTGTGGCCTAGACACCGGACCCCGGCCTTGAAACATCTGATTGCTATGGGAAAATGTTACTACTCCAGTAGTTGATGGGTGGTTGCTTGAGGTTACTGGTGGCCACCAGCACCAAAAACATCCATTCGATGTCTTTGGCACTTTAAATGTACATGTGTAGAGCTTTTCTACTCTGAGCACTCAAATCACCTTCTTATTAGAAGCCTCATTCACCTATACACATCCATAAAAGTACTTTTTTTCAATACCTTAGTGCTTTAAACCTAACCTAACATTGTCTAGGAAGGCTTGTGTAGTTGCATGCTAAATCAAAAAAGAAAACGCAAAAGATTGATAGCAGCAAAACTCTATCTACAGTTACATCAAAATCTCCAGATCAGAATTCCCTGCTTGAACTTGTTGATCTGCATGCACTGGAGTTACTGTCTGTATCATCCTGCTACAAGACCTTGATATGCAGGTCATCTGTGAAGAAATGTTTAGCTCGCGGCGTGTTGGCTTTGGAACCTGTGACACACAACTGTTATGATGAGCCGATACTGTGGAGCAGCCACACTCCTTCATGAAAAGAAACTGTCATGAATAAGTGAGAACCAAAGAGCCAGGTGATCATATAAAACATTTGCCTACCTTTCTGTCTGGAGGTTTGCAGATGTGGAAACCAGAGTGAACGTCAGGTTACTTCCTGTTTTATTTTGTTACCCCTTTGTCTTGTGTGTTTATTGGTTTAGTTAGTTTAGTGTTACTTTCCCCAATTGCTTGCACCTCTGTTGTTTTCTGCAGCTGTTATAACTTCCTTGAGTTTAAGTAGCTTTAGTTTCCCCTCTTTCTTTGTCAGCGCATTAGTTAACCCTTCCTGAGATGTGTCTTGTTGGTTTATGTTCCTCATCTTCTGTGTACTTCCTACTGGATTTTTTTCACTGCTAGACTGTGTTATGTTTGGACTGTACCCCAAATGATCATTAAAAGTACATTTTGAGTTTTCACCCCTGCAGCCTTCCTTGGCCTGCATTTGGGGTCTGCTGCCACAACCATGAACATGACAGGTGTTTTGTCAAACAGGATATAATTCTGGCATGTTAAAAATATTATGTTTAAATGCACCTCGTGTGTCTGAAAGAGAAAACATGAGTTTGAGAGAAACGCTCAGTTGTAATTGAACTAAAAAGATGAAAATATTCTTGCAAATGCCATGTTTATGTTGAAGACTATTTTTTCAGTTGAAAGTCATAATGATCCTATAAACACTGCACTGACTGTAGTATTAAATAATAAATAACCTAATATGGGTCCAGCTTATAAGACGAATGTGATTCCTGAAGTCTTTTTAAGAAAATGACATTCAAAAACTTTTTCCCCTCTCACAAAACACACTTTGATTATAACTCGATGCTTCAAACTTGGTTTCTTCTGAGACAAAAGGAAGCCCCTCAAAGTAATGGCAACAACGAGAAGCACAAACGCACATATGTCACAAGCCAGGCAGCCAGCAGAAGAAAAATGAGCCGAATAGCTTCAAGAGACTCATTCAATATCAATAATAATAATAATAATAATACACACAATGCACTTAGATTGGCAGCAGTATAATTTAGTGGAATATCACACAGCCATATTAGCCATAAAACACATTTGAGAGAGCAGCAACAACCAGCCAGCTATATCACCTGACACATAAATGATGAACACAGCCAATATCCATTCACAAAGTGCATTTAGAGGAAGCTGCAAACATTTACCTCCATACTCTGTATCCCAGTCGAGAATGAATGCAATGGCAACCTCCGACATCTACCAAAAACAGCAGGCTTATCACAAAACCAGCTGCCAGCTCACTTCTCTATATAAAAACATGACTTTGTAAAGGAAACACTCGTCACACTCTACTTCGCTCAGTAATAAATATTCACTAAAACACACACTTCAAGACCAAACACAGCAAATGTAGAAACAAACTGCCTTACCTGTATGCTATACGATGCTTTCCTGATTCACTTTCTCGTTTAGGTAACTGGGTCTTCTTCAATTTTTCAAACTCCCCACGTTTCCATATTTACAGGCTTTACATGTCCCAAAAGAAAAGTAAATGAAAATGTAAACGCTAATTTTAAAATTAATAAATAATAATTATAATTCCACGTAGGTGAGTTGGCTCCAGAGCACAGGCACTGTACAAGTTAAAGTGGAAAAGCTTGTGAAGCTTCTGTTTCAACTGAGCATTTCCTGTCATGACAAATCACCTGCAAGGAGGCCCGGAAGGCAGCCTAGCAAAGCAGACTTAGCATATCAGGTGTGTATGTGGTTTGGTAACGTAACTCAAAATTTCAAAATACTGCGTAAGTTGAAGATGTAGCATCATTTTTCCCAGTGGGAGAAACATTTCATAGTTCTTCGATATTAAAGTATAAAAAAAATGTTCAAAAGAGATAAACAGTAAAGCTATAATGTTGAAGTCTTTAGTTCAGGGGGAAAAATGCCCACGAGCAATTTTAGGTTACCATAAATAATCTTAGATTAACGTGATAAATATGAGGAAAATATAAAAATGAGGATAAACTCCCTTTTTTGCCTTTACTAGATGGTGGATCTGTGAAAAGTGGATAAAAAAGGGGCAGAATGCAGGAGAAGAGGCAAAGAATGGCAGGTTTACCTGAAATTGACTCGAAAGGTAGGTTCTTGGTGAAAATCTATTTTTATGAAATGTGTATTTAAAGCAGGCATTTTTAATGTCCTCCACAAGCTAAGAGGTTGTCATATCGTGTAAAATTGACCAGACTAAAGTGTAACACTTTATAGAGTTACTCTGATTCTTGAAAGCGATTTAATGTAGACGGTGTTCAAAAATAGGACCTTTATTTATTTATGTTCAGCTGAGACAAATCAGGAAAACAATTAAGATTTTACATTTTTTCTTTTTGTTCCAGAGTTCAATTTATAATCTTTAAAGCATAAGAATCAGTTTCCCCCTGTTCACTGTTTCTTTAGTTACTGCTTCCTGCCCTTATCTGGCAGGGAATTTTGTAACTAGCAGGCCCAACCCTGCTGCCCTCTGCCTGCAGCCTGTCACCCATGGAAAGTGCCCAGAGGTGGCAATTTAAGTACTGCACACTTATTTAGTCAACTATAAATACACACACACATTCATACACAGGCTTGTGCATGCCCTGTATAAATGCTTTAAGCAGTCATTATTCTGGGTCCTGGCACTGGACTAGCAGGGACTCAGGTCACCTCGTGCATCATCCTCACAGACTTTCAGTTATGATGACAAGCACTTCAGGCATATCACGCCTCCCTTAATACGCTGTATCTAAAGATCATGTTTAGCAGTACGTGAATCTGATTGAGAGTGCAAAACAGGAAAGTTGTACTTTTTGTTTTTTTGTTTTTTATAATGTTGCATTTTCATTACATCATTTAAAGCTGAAATGAAGCAGCAGTGTTTGCTTTCACAGCATAAATAACATCTCGAGCTACAAAATCCACAACAGGACCAGATAATTCTTGCTTTGCATAAGCCCCTCTTTAAGCAATAACACACTTGTTTATCTGCTCTCACAGAAATTGTGCTTTTCACAACTCCAAAATTATGTTGTTTGTTTTTACAACGAGAGCCGGGATGAGGCTGAAGATGAACAGTTTGTCTCACTGAATTTTCTTTGTCTGGTCCATGAATTTGACTGCATGCGTATTTATTTGCTTCAATGATCTTTTTTTTTTTTGTTGAAATATTGATTTAAAATTGAAATAAAAATTTGATGTAATTCTAAGGTAATACATCAAATAGATTTCATGATTCCATTATCTCGGATCACCTGTACAACCTGCAGCCTCAGCCGACTGACTTTAATGATTCCATCACAACTGTCTGAAAAGTTGACTTTTACTTCTTGGTCCAAACCATCTCAGACATGCCTCTCTAACTTTGTCTCCAAAGCGCTCAACCTGAGCTGTCCCTCACTCTCAATGGAAATCTCAGAATTTTCAGATCAGAAACCTACAGATGGCCTCCTAACAGGTCTCACTACCATCTTGTAAACTTTTGCTTTCACCCTTGCTTCTGTCGTTGTGTCACAAATCACCCTTGAGCCTTGTCTCCATCCACTCCACCTTGCCTGCACTCTCTTCTTCACCCCTCTTGTGCACTTTCTGGAGTTTTTTGGATGGTCGAACCCAGATGTTTAAAGACCTTCACTAAATCGGTTCCCTGGAGCGTCACTGTTAAGTGGTCAAGGTATGTTGTGTTGTGTGCTATCTGGATTCTGGGCTAAAATCAAATAATGACTGTTTTCATTTAATTGTTACATCTTCTTATGTCCTTTCTTTGCCTCCCTAACCTGTCCCTATATTCATGTGTCCTTCCTCCTATTTATTTTTTTTTTGGTGATTGTTTTTCCTTGTTTTTTCCTTGTTGTGCTTTTATTTTGTGTCTTTAATCTTCTCTTGATTGCCACACATGAGTTGTTTCCACCCTGTTCATACCTGTGTCAACTTGTGTAATTTGTCCCCTACCCTACATACACACTTGTGTTTCTCTTTGGTTTTGTCCCTTTATTTTTTGTTTCCTACATTTTTGCAGTTGACCAATAAGAGCTCATTTTCTCATTACATTGCCTGAGTGCTGTCCTCAACATCAGGGGATCTTGCCCCCTGATGTTGGGGCAAGACTATCTTTCTGTCACTATCCAAAAAAGGGAAAATGCCAAAAATGAAACCCATCCATCCTGTTATTTTTCACCATAAGTTGATAAACAGGATAAAGAGAGAATGAAGACTTTATTGCACAGCTTTATAAAGTTTCGCTCTCAGTGTAAAAGTAAGCACAACAGCCACACAATACTTCTGATAATGTTCTTCAGCTACGTATTGTTATCTTTATTTGTGCCAGCAGCAGTAGATTAATGTAATTTCTCAATACAAAGCTCCGTGTTCATCCAAGCTTCCTCTAAAAAAGACCAGCTTAATAAAAATTGAGATACATCATACTGTAATCAGCAGCCGTACACCCAGGGGGTGCTTTACTACAAATGGTCATTAAAACACTGACAGCTACAGGAACGTATTACGTCCTATAACTGCTGAATGGAACATTTTGGCAGCATGCTCTTTTTGTTTAACAGTTTCTAGGTGTGGGTGAATTTACTGCAAACAAAAGTATTTCAGATATTATGACAGAGAGTTATGCTGCAGGAGTTTTCAAGAAGATGCTTAATGCATCAGAGATGAGAGATGGTAGTAGCTGTGTCATAGGTACAGATCTTGTGTTTGGGAAATGGAAAGGGAACACACAGGGTCAAAGTGAATTTGCTTTCATGGTCCAATCTGAAAGTAGGCGCTGGCTTGATCAAGTCGACATTTAGCTTGAGCACAGAGGTCACTCCACTGCTTTTGTGGATTGGAATTAAATGAGTTTTAAGATGGGGTGCACTCAATTTAGGATAAGAGAAAGGAGCTTAAACGGTTCTTTAAGGTGAGCTGAATCTGTATGTTTGCACCAAAACTGAAAATCAGGTTATTTCAGAAGCTTAATTATGAAATCACATTTTGAATCCATTTAGTCTCTCATGGTCTCAAAAGGAAAATTTAGCTCTGAGTTATTTTGAGTTCTCTTTTTTTAAATTTCCTCAAAATTGATGTGTTTCATGCAAAGAGGGGGGGGGGAAAGTCTGTTTACACAGGAATGTGTGCTTTGCATTCATGCAGTCCAAAGACATGCATGTAACATTATTTGTGTGATTAGACAAAGCGTTTAAAGTGCACAGGATATAATGATTCATGAATATGTGTGCAAATAGGTTGATCTAAACAGCTTTGAATGATCTAAACAGCTTTGAATGGTAAAAATTTCGACTATTTACATAGATGTTTTATGTAAATCAGTTATTCTCTGTTTTCTTTGGTTGATATTCATGTTTTTTCACTTAGTATATTAGTTCTGTTTAAACTGAGCAGCCTGTCACCTTTAGTGAAGTTAAGAATTGTATGATAGGTAACATGTCAAATATCATATCTCAGATTATATTAGGCATAATTGAAATTATAGAAGCAAAAGCCACAGTTTACTTCTTCTACTCATTTAAATGGTTACCAATTGATGTTGGCACTAACCTTAGGACCCCATTATGCTTTATACTGGAATGCTTCTTTTAGCAGCTCTAGCTAAACTTTTTCTTTATCTATGATCGGTATTCTGCAATGTTCTAACTAGCTATGATTTTATTGTATGTACGGTCGGCAAAGTCTGTCATCTCAGTTGTTGTCAAGTGCAACCGACAAATAAAATAATTTCTTAACTCAACTCAATCATTTTTATACAAAAAATTAGCTTTTAGCTTGACAGTTTCACCAGAACTTCACGCCAAACTTGGGTGTTTTCAAAGGGATGTGTAGCTTGAAAGTTTCATCTACACGTACAATACAAAGGATATTGTATTTGTGGCCTACAAATCTTGTCAAAATATCCCAGAAACTGCAGGTTTGTCCATGATCTGCTGTCTGCCCTGGTTGTTCATTTTGTCAAAAGGTTTTTCAGATACTGAATTTGCTATCAGTCTGTTAGCCATAGGTTGCTCCGAAAGATTACACGAAAAGCAACAAAGTTGTATTGAGTAAACTTTAAAAAGACACGTTGTCAAGCAGCTCCACACAACTGGGTTACATAAGGCATAAGAAATAGTTTAAGTTTGCTTGACTGGTTTCTGTTATTATGGTTTTTTCATTGAGTACATTTGAAGCACTTACTTAACACAGGGGGTGGAAACATTTGCTGTTACATTTTTAAGCAAATTTTTAAAAAAAAAACCAAAAAACATTCTAAGCCCATCATATTTTGGTGAAATAACACAAATGACTAAAAACAAAAATAAAATAAATTTGTTCAACAAATCGTTCCTCCTGTTTAAACTGATAGTAGATTGAAAAAAAATCATAGTTCGAACCATTGTTACCAATAAAAATGTCACCATTCATTGCAAATTATTTCAAGGATCCTTCAGCTTTAAAGTGCATTCTGAGCATTTTAATTGGTCTTTAGAGGAAACTTTAGGTGGAGAAACTGATATCTTTGTATTTTCTGTGGTGGATTTAGTTCAGTGGAAATGTTGAACATCAGTGTTTGATGGTTAACCAAGAGAAGAGGCTGACAACAAACTCCAAAATTCAGCTTCAAGCCTTTGATCACCGACACTTATATTCTCTTTTTGTACTCCAAAGTAGCTGCGCTGGAAACATCTCAGGTTAGAGTTGTCTGCAATGGGCCTGGGAGCAAAGACAATATAGAAATCTTCTGACAACAAATCAACAGAACTGGCTCACGAGATTGAGGGTGAACACGTTGACCCTTGAAACTGCAGTTTGACAAAGACAAAACTTTGACTCATGGTCCCCCGAGCTTCTTTTCTGAAACGGTGGGATTATAGCAGACATAACAAAGAGCTTGTTTTATTTCTCAGTAAGTGAATACGGAGAAAGAAAACCTCAGTTCCCTTTAGAAATTTCAATTTTTCTCAGTAGTTAGTCAAAAGATTTTGTTCCGCACTTCTGATACCAGAGGCTGTTTACACAATAAGCAGAACAAACTGCTATTTGATTTGAATTACCATGAATGTTAAAATCTTCACTGACCTTTTTAAGAGAACAACAGTCCCACAGAAAAAAGCAAAAATGCAGAAGAGTATGCTTTGAATAATCCAAACAATAAGGCATTTTTGCAATAAGTTTACTTCATTTGTGATGTCAAAGTAAAAAAAAAGACATGGAGCTACAATCTCTCTTAAAAACATAAAGTCAGCTAACCCACCTTTCAATTTGCAGAAATGGAAAAGTTAATTACATTTGCATTATATCCCAGTGAAACCAAAATTTGAGCTATGAATCATTGCTGTGTCACTATGAGTGTGTGGACATTTGTTTATCCTTTTATTTTATCTACACTCTAAAGCAACTCTTCACATTTTGAATTAAATCGTGTTAGCCCTTTAGAACTGGGATGGATGAAGTCTCACAGCATTACATAAATGCGGATACTCGAGCGTGACAGTCTGCCTGTGGACAGATGGTCACTGGTGCTTGTTGCCCTGCAGAGCCATAAAACTAGCATCACTTCCTTGTACTTGGGAGGAATATGCAGCATGGCTTCAAATGCATCAATGTCACATCTAAATACAGAAGTTATTTTTCTGCATTGTACAATGAATTATCTGTCAGATATAAGAATATTGTTTACATTTAGGCCCTGAAATTGGCTCCTGATTTGCTCCTTTCACAACAAATACCAGTACAGATCAGGTCTTTTTTTTTATAAAGGTACAGTCAATTTATTAGAGAAAAAGCATATACATAAATATACATTTATTAGTGTTTACACATGAATTACAACACCCTGATATTTTTTTATGGACAAAGAATAAATCCATTAAAAATACAGAGGACTGGACACTGGTCTGTGAATACAATGGCCGAGATGGATGTTGTCACGTATGTAGAACACCAAAGATGGAGGAGAAGAGACGCCATAGGCATCAGCAAGCCATGGGGGCAAATTCTATTTCACATCTGCATTCTCAGACTCAAGATTTAAGGAATCATACCGGTGTTTTATCTAAGAAGAAGATAAGAAGTCCTAATAACCAAAGAAGTGAAAACAAGATAGACTTCAAAGACCAGCTAAGCTTACTCCACCAACCGACAGAAAAGGCCTCAACACCTCACCTCACCATCGCTGCAATTGGACACAAGTGAGCTTCACTGACTCATCGGCTCATATTTAAGTAAATGGATGTAGACGTTTCTCACCAGACGTTGACAGCTGAGGTAAACAGTGGACAGACAGCCTTCCACAGATAAGAAAGAAGACGAAAACAGAATTCAGATGTCTAGCGGTGAGATTTTATACTCTGTAACTTTAAGACTTGATTCTCCTGTGTTTTTAACTAGCTGCCAAATACTTCAACAAATAGCATACTTGTTTCCCTCCTGTGTTCTCTTCATGTGATATACAAGTTAGCGTTTCAATTTAGACGTTACTTAATCAAAACACTCTTTTTTTCTTTTCTGCAGGTGGATCAAGTTATGCTGAAAAATGACCTTTAAATAATTACTATTGTGAAAATGTTTATTCATGTGAAAGGAAATTTATTAGATTTATGCAGGGGCATTTATTGCAATAAGCTCCGTATCAGAGAAGCAAAGATGACCACGTACCATCAAATTTGGAAGGGTGACCTTTCAGGGCATATTTTCACTCAGTCTCCATGTCTACAGTTTGTTCATATCAACTTATCTAGCCAGGAAGGTCCATGTAATTCTTATCTCATTTCTAAAAATTGGATTACAGTTCCTAAAATAAGATAAAGGAGGCTCTTGCGAGGCTTGGGATGTGTGCAGACCCAGTTTCTGTGATGCCCATGCCGAAGTCCTGAGTCATTTGCAGACACTTGCGGATCCTGTTCTAGCTAGAGGCCCGGCTGTGTATCACTTTATGAGATTTTACCAGA